>NC_136800.1:39714998-39972498 GCF_951216825.1 Electrona antarctica | reverse complement strand
AGAGTAACATACTATGCACCGCGCACCTTCAACCCCTTTTATTACAGAAATACACTAGAGTAACATACTATGCACCGCACACCTTCAACCCCTTTAATTACAGAAATACACTAGAGTAACATACTATGCACCGCGCACCTTCAACCCCTTTAATTACAGAAATACACTAGAGTAACATACTATGCACCGCGCACCTTCAACCCCTTTTATTACAGAAATACACTAGAGTAACATACTATGCACCGCGCACCTTCAACCCCTTTAATTACAGAAATACACTAGAGTAACATACTATGCACCGCGCACCTTCAACCCCTTTAATTAGAAATACACTAGAGTAACATACTATGCACCGCGCACCTTCAACCCCTTTAATTAAATACACTAGAGTAACATACTATGCACCGCGCACCTTCAACCCCTTTAATTAAATACACTAGAGTAACATACTATGCACCGCGCACCTTCAACCCCTTTAATTAGAAGTGACAGTAACAGAATTCCAGAATGTAACTGTTTCTGGATAGATTTTCATTGCTTTTCTTTTTTCCCCACAAAACTGCCCTGCAATTAGGAATGCAATGCTGTTTTTTGATGTTTTGGAGCTTTCAAAGTGTTCCTCAGACTTTGAGACACGAGTGAATTCACGAGGGTCCTTTGTCTGTGTCCTGCTATTTTATTATTGTTTTCTATAATTTTTAGCGCACAATTTTGCAACCCCACCCAGTGTCAATTATCTAATGTAATCCTGAGCGCTACACTTCCTCTGCCAACCTGGGGAGAGCAACGGACTGACCTCATGCTTCCTTCTATGAATGAGTCCAAGTTGCTTCTTTTCACCTGACGGGGTCGTTTCCCCGGTGTGGAGGGAACACGTTATTCCAACCAGTTCCTTTCCCTGGCCAGGGGGAGGCAGTTTAGAGACCATTATTACGGCATGTTTTTTGTGTGGGTACCTACCTACGCTAGGGGAGAACATGCAAAGTAGACACAGAAAGGCCCTTTCGCCAACCCCACCTAGGGTATGGGGACTGATGTTCATTACTTGCTCATTAGTGTCACCGTCTGTAGTGTCTACCAGTTTTCACAGCTACTTTCGTTTAGCAATAGCACCTACTGTAGCCCCGGTTTTAGACTCTTTGTCTTGTTTTTACTCACGCGTCACTCCTGCTCATTTTCTCGCTGTCACATTTTCCGGATGACACTGACTCGTGCCACGTGAGGCCATATCCAGTCACATGTACCGCGCTTTCATCCCCGGCAATGGTCCCATATGTTTGTCAAAAATGTGTATGTTGTGTGCTCTTTTTCCACCTCGATTTGTTCCCTTGCCTTCTCTCCGATGAGCGCCGCTCTCCCTGGGGGTCCAGGCCCATGCCTCACGCTATTTATACAGACCCAACAGCTGGGGCCCTCCCAGCCATAGCACTGTGTGTGTGTGTGTGTGTGTGTGTGTGTGTGTGTGTGTGTGTGTGTGTGTGTGTGTGTGTGTGTGTGTGTGTGTGTGTGTGTGTGTGTGTGTGTGTGTGTGTGGGGGGGAGGGGGGGGGGGAGAGGGACATGGAGAGAAAGAGAGGAATTATCATGGAAACTTCAGTTTAATCCAAGCGTTGAAAATCTCTCTTACTCTCCCTCACCCTCTTTCTCTCCCCCCTTGGGTCTATGGAGCGGCCAGGCCGGGTCAGTTTGACCCACATGCGGTCCAGCGTCGCTCGCCTAGCTGCGCCGGCCTTCCTATACTCACCATTTGTCATGTCTGTTTTCTCGCGGTTGTCTTGTCTGTCATGACTCCTCCACTTGGTGTCTTCCTCCTCTGCTCTCTTCCTCTATCCCACTGTCCCCCGCCGTCCCCCCTGCACCCGACCAAATGCACCCGCTGTTACCATTCTGCTCTACCTTTCTCCTGCAGTGACTCCTATTGTGACTGTCCTGTTGTGCTCCTCCTCACCCCTGTGAAGTTCTGTAGTGTCTTGCGATGTCTAAGCTCTTCTCTTTTCTCTTCTCTTCTCTTCTCTTCTCTTCTCTTCTCTTCTCTTCTCTTCTCCTCTCCTCTCCTCTCCTCTCCTCTCCTCTCCTCTCCTCTCCTCTCCTCTCCTCTCCTCTCCTCTCCTCTCTTCTCTTCTCTTCTCTTCTCTTCTGTATACTGTCTGATCACATATCACATGCATGCCAGTCTAACCAGAGGCAATGAGATATTAATTTAATTGCAGTAACGGACATTACTACAGTATATGTAGATCTATAAGTGCCAAGTGGATGTCCGTTTGGGCCATGTTTCCAAAGGCAGGTTTGTCTACTCTAGGGCTAGACTCATGACTTCCATGCAAAGACAGTTTATCTGTTGTTAAGACTCCTGTCCTGTCCTGTTTGCTTTCCTTTTATCACAACGTGAAAGCCTCAGTGTTGACAGCATACTAAACTGTTCATAACAGCGCCAATTTCGGGTCCATTTGGTTCCATTTGTACACTCAATGTTGGAGTTTACTGTGTACAGACACTGTTATGTACTGTAAGTTTGTTTGGTCTTACTGTGTCCCTTCTATAACCCTCACTACAACCTTATCATCTGATCAGCTTATCTCTCTGAAACTAGAGAGAGTACACTAAAAGGGGGTATTGCCCGCTCTCAGTTGAAAACACACTTTATCCAACATGTGTCAACTTTGGCAATGTTTTATGCAGTGGTCAATAATTGTTCAGTCTTTGATCAACCACTTCTGGCAATGTTGCAATGTTTCGGGTATAAGTTGAGTTTCCCTGGCCTGCTATGTTTATAAAACACAATCTCGTCCAGCTTTGCTGGATTTAGCTTGAAAGACATAAACAGCTCACACATTCAGACACACACAATCGCCAAAAGAACAATAATATTCTTGTTGTTCACATGGAAACATCACAGGCTGTCAAATGTGGGGGAAAAAAAGTCTTTGTCAGCAAAAAAAAAAAGTGCTTTATTGTTGTCATTTCGCTAATATATTTTGTGCTTGATCTGTGGTCAAAATGTTAACCTTGAATGAAAGTAAGCATTTTCTTTTTTGGTATGCTTGTCAACAGAGATAATGTGCTTTAAATAGGAGTGGAAACAAATGCAAATAGGTGTGAAATAAGGAGACTATTCTGGAATTTAATTGTCTTTCCTCAGCATTTCACAGATTTGTGCTAGCATCTCACCATCCTGTCTCCATTTAATATACCTTCTTTTAGCTCTCTCTCTCTCTCTCTCTCTCTCTCTCTCTCTCTCTCTGTCTTTCTTGGGCCCACTCTGTTTCTCAGTATCCAGCCTTCCTTGGTTCATGATCTCTATAGCAACAGAGTTCATTCGCTGCTTCCTTTCTAGTCTCTGCCGCCTAGACTTCTGCCGGGCTCATTGATGAGCAATTCACAGCTCACAACCTGCCTGAGCAATTCACGGCTCACAACCTGCCATAAATTCTAGCAGCCGTCGGAAGTTTCCCCCCCAAAAGGAAACGTGTCCCTCCATTTCTACTCACTCACTTTCTCTTTCATCACACTCTTCAATCGGCTACACGCTACTCTCTCTCTCTCTGTGTGTGTGTGTGTGTGTGTGTGTGTGTGTGTGTGTGTGTGTGTGTGTGTGTGTGTGTGTGTGTGTGTGTGTGTGTGTGTGTGTGTGTGTGTGTGTGTGTGTGTGTGTGTGTGTGTGTGTGTGTGTGTGTGTGTGTGTGTGTGTGTGTGTGTGTGTGTGTGTGTGCATGCATGACAAAATGGGTCGGATTCAAACCTGGGTCCTCACGCTCACAAGCTCTGTGCACTAATTGCCTCAAAAACCCATGACACACAAATGTGAAAAGTGGGGTGTGTTAGTTTTGGTTCTATAAACGTAACATCTCCCATGCTTCTGTGGTTCTATAAACGTAACATCTCCCATGCTTCTCTGGTTCTATAAACGTAACATCTCCCATGCTTCTCTGGTTCTATAAACGTAACATCTCCCATGCTTCTCTGGTTCTATAAACGTAACATATCCCATGCTTCTCTGGTTCTATAAACTTAACATCTCCTCCCATGCTTCTGTGGCTTCCGATTGTCTCTGTGGACATGGCTGTGTCTATGCATGACCTTAGCTTTGCCTGTAATGGGTATTGGTATTGGCATATGTCTGGAACTTCACTTAGAAGCCCTTCAGGAGAGAGGTGGTCCCTCTGACCTTATCCCTTCACCTGTCTGCTCCTTCTCTGTCTTTCCTTTTGTACCTTCCTGTCCCTCAGCATCTGCATCTCTCTCTCTCTCTCTCTCTCTCTCTCTCTCTCTCTCTCTCTGCAGCTTATAATGCAATCAGTCAGTTCTCCAGTTAGTGTCACTGAGACAAAAAAATGTGATAAATATCTTTGATCTCCAGTGAGAATGCTTAATGTGTAGACCAGCATGTGATGGTGGTCTATTAACCAGCATGTGTTCACCCGTGATGGTGGTCTATTAACCTAAAGAGTGTAGTACAAATGTAACCAAACAGGGTCCATTGCAAGTCACGTGTAGACGCATGTTTTTGCAGTCGCTTTGTGATTGTGAGCACAGACATTGTCGCCCGCTGCTGATACAATTCAATCCTAGGATAGTCACACATGTCATCAATCCTATGATAATCACCGTTCTCAGACATGGATTCATGAACCCTGAGGATTGTACTGTGTAGAGTAGTGAATGTACAGTTGGAGGCCATCGATATTGTCCTTTTCTTTTTGCTGAGGTTTGCGTGATCTGCGCAAAAGGACAGTTAACCCATTTTGGGCGGGAACCCCTTTTGGTGTTTTAAACATTGTTATAATTTAGCTATTGAAAAATAGCAGATCTACAAGCTCATAGCGCGCCACCGAGTGGCGCGCTACGAGCTTGTAGGTCTGCTATTTTTGAAAAATCGTGAATTATTTATTTCAGAAAACTGGAGGATTTAGAAGGATTTTTTTTAAATGTTGAGGTCAGGCCTGAATGGGTCAAATGATAAGGGACAATATCGGTGGCACCCAACTGTACACAACATTTTAAACACTATACAAGAGGCCTTTCACATGCAGGTTTGGCACGACTACCCCGCTGCTCATTGGTGCTCTTCTAATTAGAGTCAAATGACCAAACATAGCCTGGCAATTAGTTAACAAGACAAGTTTCTCAGCGACAGCAGACAATGTGTTTAGTCCCCATCAACTTCCTAGGGAGAGACTGATAGTCATTGATCATAGTGGGTACAATCATAATCGGTCGTGTGTGTGTGTGTGTGTGTGTGTGTGTGTGTGTGTGTGTGTGTGTGTGTGTGTGTGTGTGTGTGTGTGTGTGTGTGTGTGTGTGTGTGTGTGTGTGTATGTGTATGTGTATGTGTATGTGTATGTGTATGTGTATGTGTATGTATGTGTGTGTGTGTGTGTGTGTGTGTATGTGTTTGGCCCCTCATTAGATTTTACCTAATCTGAGGCCAAGAGACTCTTGTGTGGCAGGGCTAATAAGAAGTGGCTGGATGCCCCATGGAGTCACTAATGACCTGCCATCACGCGCACACACACACACACACACGCACGCACACACACATGCTCAAACACACACAGTTAACACTAGTACTGCCTGTCTCGTGGCTGCAGGGACTCGTATGAGTTTCCT
This sequence comes from Electrona antarctica, assembly GCF_951216825.1. NCBI lineage: Eukaryota > Metazoa > Chordata > Actinopteri > Myctophiformes > Myctophidae > Electrona > Electrona antarctica. Next base: position 39,966,889 of record NC_136800.1, on the reverse strand, counting down.
CTTTAAGCACTGCATGTGTATCATTCTTTTTGCTGTGTGACGCACGCACGCACGCACGCACGCACACACACACACACACACACACACACACAAAGTGCGGAGGCTTTTGTACTAAACGAGCGTGCAGAAAGCTAAGCAATTTCATTCCTGCTGCTTTTTGTGTGTCTGATGAATGGAGAGAGCCCAGTATCAGACCTGTGCTTTCAGAGCCGGGTCCAGCTACAACAGCAGTCAGAAGTCTCTTTGAAATTCCCAACGGAAATGGAGAAAGTTGGACTGCAAGGCGCTCAGGTTTTCACACGCTTATTTTATCCACAGCCCCCAACACAGCCCCCAACACCCCCCAAGAGTAGTATTTTCTACTACTCTTGTATAGGCGACTGTACGAAATATCTCATTTCACTAAATTGTGTCAATTTAATAACTTATTAAAGGAATCCACAATATGCATTTTAACTCTTTTCTGTGTTGTTTATTGGATATCTTGGCAAGCGTCTGCTTGGATCCCACCCAAATGAAAAGTGTAATAGCCCTTGAGCGATGGTCTGTCCATAACAGAACACATTACATGGGACCATTTTCTTTGCGGCGCGGCTTATCACTCAGTGTCTTGTTTTCAGGAATGCTGACATGGTCGCGTTGCGTTCTTCTCACCACCTTGAATAGGGGACGATATGGTAATGATGTTTTTATGGGAGCCCTTCGTTGCATTCAAGCCCATTCTCAGCCGCCCTAATCCCAGAGTTGACGGACAAATCAATAGCATCCTGTCCACGTTTCTCGCTGGTTTCATATCAACTCGTGGAAGTGTTTTCCACACGGCCCACGGTGGCCATTGTCCCTGGCTATCAAAAAGCTATTAGGCCGCGCGCCAGTCGCCTGTCAACGTCTGACATGGGCCAGTACGCCACCTAGTCAGAGAGTCGCTCCCTGATTGACAGGCTGGAAGACGCCTTTCCCTTCCCCCGTGTGACCGATGGGCTTTGTTTTGCCTTCCATGTTGTGATGCACCTTTCTTCCGCTCTCTTCCGATATTTGTTTGCTGTTCCTGTTGTTGTAGTGAGGTCATTAGCCTGTTCCTGTTGTTGTAGTGAGGTCATTAGCCATATGCTGGCAAATGTGCATGACTGAATTAGCAGTATGTCTGTGTCTGTGGAGGGGGGGGGGGGGGGGGGGCGGGTTGTTGACCATGTATTTATATATTAGCAGTATGTTTGTGTCTGTGGAGGGTGGGGGGCGGGTTGTTGACCATGTATTTATATATTAGCAGTATGTTTGTGTCTGTGGAGGGTGGGGGGCGGGGTGGAGGGTGGGGGGCGGGTTGTTGACCATGTATTTATGTGTATTATTCATTTTGGAGCACCAAACAGTGTCTGAGGAGGGAAGAACTTGACTCGAAACACAAGGCAGTAAAGTTGTGTGAACACGTTGCGGATGGGGCTAGGGATGGGGGGGGGGCGACGGAGGATGGAGGGCATTGGCCCCGGTGGGGGTTGGTGGGGGGAGGGACGGGGGGGTTTGGGGGGGCTCGCGTTGGCAGTGTCAGGGTGCGGAGAGAGGGACGGGGATTTGGGAGAGTCAAGTGCTGCTGAATGGAGAGTTGTTGGTGGTCCACGGAGTTTGTTGCGGCAGCTGCCCTGAAAACAAACGGAAGAAATAAGAGAGACAGAAGGGTGGTTGGGGGGGGGGGGGGGGGCGGGGGGCTGGTAGAAGGTTGGCTCCTCACATTTTTTTTAAACTTTTTTACTTTAATCTGTCGAAAAAGCGGAGAGAGAGAGAGAGAGGGAGAGAGGGAGAGAGGGAGAGAGAGAGAGAGGGAGCTTGGCAGCAGACCCTGGGTCCTCCAGCCCTCTCCCCTACCTCCTCCTGCTTCACTCCGGCCAGCTAAAACTAGCAGTTCAACACCCCTTGTTTCACCCCCCTCGGCTCTCCTCTCTCCCTGCTTCCTTGCTCTGTATTCAGCCTAGGTGCTGGAGTGACAACGAGCCATTCATTGTGGAGGTAGAGGGAGAAGGACTGGGGATCTTTCCTATGTCTTTTTGTTGGGGTGCGGGGGGGGGGGGGGGGGGGGGTCTTGGGGGCTGGGGGGTGATGGTGGTGCGGGGGGCTGGTTGGGGGGTGCATTTTCCTGAAATGGTGAAACACAACAGAAAAGGGTCAGAAAGAGAGAGGGGAGGTGGGGGCATGTAAAAAAGTAAGCGTAAGGGAGGCAGGGAGGGGGAGAGAGAGTGCGAGCGCGAGAGAGAGAGGGCTACCATGCCGAATGAGCAAGAGAGAGAGGGGCGGAGAGGAAGCGGAGCTCCATCAGATGAAATGAGGTGAAAGTAATTCAGGCATTAATCAAGCCAGGGCAGAAGGGAGGGGGTGATTTTTTTTCACTACTCCTCCCCCCCCCCCCCCCCCTCCATCGCACCACGACAATCCCCCCCAAACCCACCCCCCTTCCCGTTTCGCCGCGGAAACCGAACGGCAAAGGTGTGAATGAAGGAGCCTAACTGTGACCATCAGAGAAGCAGCACTGGGTCACACAGCCTCAAATCATGTCCGAGTCCAACGTCAATGTCTCTTCCACTGCAGACCAGGTCAGTCCAAAATCTAGCTGGTTTCTATTTATTTAAATGTTTTGGGGGGTACAATTTTGTGTGTGTATGTGTGGAGGGGGGGTCGCTCCCACTCACGTCCAGTTGGCGTAAGTGCGTGTGCCGAAGCAAGAAGAGTGTGAACTCTGTTATTTAATGTTATTTGTCCTTTCTATCTTTCTTTTTACTTTATTTTTCTTTCTTCTGTTGCATGGCTGATGTGTCTTGGTCTTAGTGAAAAGGAGGCTTGTAAGAATTTGCGGGAGAAGAAACAAAAAAATAGAACTAGAAATAGACTCTACGGTATATGCTGGGTGGGTTCCAGTCCAATAGAAATAGACTCTACGGTATATGCTGGGTGGGTTCCAGTCCAATAGAAATAGACTCTACGGTATATGCTGGGTGGGTTCCAGTCCAAAGACATACGTTTAGATCCTCCATTCGGAAGTAGTTAGCGAGTCTTTTTTTTTTTCCTTTCTTCTTTTTCCTACTGCTTTTTCCTTCTTTCCTTTTTTTTCTTTTTTTGTGGACAGAGTGAGTTTTCTTGGACTCATCAAAGCGGCGATTGTTTTGCCCCGGAGCTGCCTGGACGACGGTACAGGGTCCTGAAAGAATTGAATTCATCAAGACGAGCTATTGTCTGCGCCGCCTTATTTTTCGGTGATCATTCAGGGGGTCGGTGACGACTCAATACCCCCCGCACCACGTGAGGAGGGGGACGCAGCTCTTTAAAAATCCGACCACGTGTAGCAGGCCCTGAAAAGTTTTTATAAGTAATTGCAGTGGGAAGTCCGGGGCAGCGCTGTGAGAGATGGTGTTGGTAAGGAAGTGGGCTGGTCCCTCCATGTGTGAAAAGAGAGTGACAGAGTAAAAAAGACGAAGTGTCTCCCCCCCCTCCCAAGAAAGAGCGAGTTGAGGGTGGAGGGGGATAGGGGGCTTGCTGGCGGATATTTATGTGCCTCCCTAACACACACACGGCGGACACAACATTCGTTTTGCACTCGTTTTAACCGCCACCTGACTTTAAAACACTTCCACCCTGGGATTTGTTTGAGACAAAAATGTAGTTATTTCCGTAACGGCAGTTTGGCCAGCCTTTCTCTCTGTGTGTGTGTGTGTGTGTGTGTGTGTGTGTGTGTGTGTGTGTGTGTGTGTGTGTGTGTGTGTGTGTGTGTGTGTGTGTGTGTGTGTGTGTGTGTGTGTGTGTGTGTGTGTGTGTGTGTGTGTGTGTGTGTGTGTGTGTGTGTGTGTGTGTGTGTGTGTGTGTGTGTGTGTGTGTGTGTGTGTGTGTGTGTGTGTGTGCGCGCGCGCGCGTGCCCTTGCCGATTTGTTTCGTAAGCCAAGTCCTTGTCTCCTGTTTCCGATTGCTACTGTCTAAGCTGAGTCAGCTTGCTATAGTTCTCTGGACGCAGGCACACATACACACACTCGTGGACACATGCGCACATTTACACACGCACGCACATACACAACCATATGCACAGAATGGCTGGCCAAATCACTTTACAGCGTTGCAAAGAGAAAGCTATTTAATTTACTACTTTATTGACAGTTACTAGACCGAGCGGACACCGGCCTACTCGGGAGCGTTTTCAACTTCATCCACCTGATGGCTGCTCAAGCGGTCATGATGAGCTGATGGGGGTCAGGTGTCGTGCTCAGGGACACGGTTTTCCTGGGTGCAGCCAGGAAACTCTCTATCTACTACGCTACAGCTGTCCCACATAATCATGCTACATTGAAAGTATTCGAAAATATTCTAATTTCACCCCAGCTCCACTCCACATCGTCTTCACACATGAGGCAATGCTATGCCTGATTTATGCTTGGTTGTGTGACATGCCATTCACCAAAAATAGCAGGTGTACATGATCACAAGCTTGTAGTTGTTGTGAGCATGTACGTAGATTGGCAATTTTTTAGGTGCACAACATCGTGCATCGAGCACGAGTCAAGGACAAGGTCAAGGTAAACTTTATTGTCCACAGGGAAAATTTGTCTTGGGCTTTCACTCCTGCTGCAGCCACACACAAAACGTTAATGACAAACAGAATACATAACAGAGGGAGACACAACATTACACAAGTGCACACATAGTGTGAATCTTACAGTCACTGCTGTTTCAGAGCTTCATTCAACATTTTTGTTTGACGCTGGTACAAACGATTTTTTAAACCTGATGTACTTCTACTTCGGTTCTTTGTACCTTCTCCCAGAGGGCAGAATTACAAACTCTCCATTTAACACATGGGTAACATCACTGACAATTTTTTTGAGCCTGTTTTAATGTGGCCTGCTCATAAATAGACTGCAGAGAGGGGAGTTGTCTTACCCCTATGATCTTCACTGCAGTTTGCACCAATCTGAACAATTTGGACCTCAGTTGCACTGAGAGATTAACGAACCAAACTGTGATACCAAATCTGACCAGGCTTTCCAAGACTGCTCGATAGAACACTAACATACATTTTTGGTCAACACCATGAACCCTGAGACGTCAGAGGAAATGCAGTCTTTGCTGTAGTTTACTACAGAGACTGTCTACATGTGTGTTAGTGAGTTGTCAATCCAGATGCCCAAGTATTTGTATGAGGAGACCTGTGAGATGGTTGAGTCATGAATGACCACAGGCCTGTGATCACCAATACTCTTGGGGTCAAACACCATCTCCTGTGTCTTCTTAACATTAAGAACAAGGTGGTTGTCATCACACCACTTTACAACGCTCTGTACCTCTAAAAAGTAGTCAGCTAAATCCCTATCCTTATCCAGAAGGGCTAAGATGGCAGTGTCATCCGAGAATTTAATGATGTAATTATTCAGGTTGCCACTTCTACACTCATAAATGAATAGTACCAGGACATTGGATGGACATTAAGGTCCCTCAGCCGCTTAATTAAGAGATGTGGCTGACTGGCTGTATTGTATAGAAATCTACAAGAAGAAGGCGTGCATAAGCTTTGTTATTGTCCAAGTGTTTCAAAAGAAAATAGTCCAAGGCCAAAACTGCATCCTCTATACCCCTGTCACTCCTATAAGCAAACTGGAAATCATCCAATGAACAGCCAACCGCTGCCTTCAACAGACTGATAATGATTTTTTTTTTCAAAACACTACTGAAGTCCGAGTGACCGGACGGTAATCATTATTTTCTTTGCAGCATGCCTTTCTGGGAACAGGGATTATAATCGAGTCTTTCCAGGTGGACATAACAGTACATGAGTCCAGTGACTTTTGGTAGATGGGAAAGTCACTCTTTGCTTATATCGTCTCTGATGGGTGGAAACCTCATATGTCCCAAACGGTTACTTTTATTTATTTGTTTTACTTAATTTTTATCCCACGATTTTGTAACCCATTTTTCACCCCTGTGTCAAATATCTAATGTGATCCTGGGCTCTACACACCCTCCGCCAACCTGGGGAGAGCAACGAACTTGAACTCATGCTTCCTTCATGCATGAAGGGAGTTTCCCTGGTTGGACGTAGCGCGTGGAAGGAACACGTTATTCCAACCAGTTCCTTTCCCCTCCATCAGGCGCCCCAGCTGGCCAGGGGGAGGCAGTTTAGAGACCAGGATTACTGCATGTTTTTGTGAGGGTACCTACCCAGGGGACACGGGGAGAACATGTGAGGGTACCTACCCTAGGGGACACGGGGAGAACATGTGAGGGTACCTACCCTAGGGGACACGGGGAGAACATGTGAGGGTACCTACCCAGGGGACACGGGGAGAACATGTGAGGGTACCTACCCTAGGGGACACGGGGAGAACATGTGAGGGTACCTACCCAGGGGACACGGGGAGAACATGTGAGGGTACCTACCCAGGGGACACGGGGAGAACATGTGAGGGTACCTACCCAGGGGACACGGGGAGAACATGTGAGGTTACCTACCCAGGGGACACAGGGAGAACATGTGAGGGTACCTACCCTAGGGGACACGGGGAGAACATGTGAGGTTACCTACCCAGGGGACACAGGGAGAACATGTGAGGGTACCTACCCAGGGGACACGGGGAGAACATGCAAACTCCACACAGAAAGGAAACGGTTACTTTTCACGATTTCAAGTAGCAAAAGTAGTGCTGTGTAGTATGATCAAGTATAGGCTGTCAATGTAAGAAAAAACACATGCAATACATAATAAAAAATACACATTAAAATCCTCTGCGTTGATTTAAAGATGGAATGCCGTGATTTTTTCCCACCCTAAAACATGATCATCAGGTATTATTATTATATAAGGGGGAAGATTTTTCTTCTTTTTTTCCAAAAAGTATTTATAAATAATAACGACAGTATAACATTTATTTTTGTATGTGGACAGTGGACACCCCCACCAGTTCATTAAGTATGCCTGGTTTGCCTGGTGGCTGGTGATGGGTGGTGAATGGTGATCCACCTGAAGTGAAGCCACACCCACACCTGTCGTTGTATGATATAGGGGGAGGGGTTAGGGGAGGGGATGATATTGTGATGTCACTACAGTATATCACTGTTTTTGTCATTGGCATGTTTGACTGTAAAGGTTTCAGCGTTCAGGAAGAAACCCTAAATGCAAAGGGAAGACATATTGTCACCTCATAAACACATGAAAAACTGGAAAATATACAAAAACCACAGCACTCCATCTTTAACATTGAGGGTCTTTACTTTACACAACAAGGGATGTTGAATTGTTGATGAATAAACACAAATCTCTGGCGAGTAATTTGGCATCAAACTATTCATATGCAGGAGTTGATGCCTCATTCATACATGTTGACATTTCTATTTGCGGAGAAAGATCAAACCTCGTTCTGAATAAATCGTGAAATTGTTTTATCACCTTGCATTCTCTGTGCTCATGACTGTTCCAAAAATATATTTTCTGGTGAATTGTGATAATCTCACAGAAAGAAACCGTGAAAGTGTAAAAAATGACCTGTAATGTCACGTGTGTGTGTGTGTGTGTGTGTGTGTGTGTGTGTGTGTGTGTGTGTGTGTGTGTGTGTGTGTGTGTGTGTGTGTGTGTGTGTGTGTGTGTGTGTGTGTGTGTGTGTGGGCGTGTGGGCGCGTGTGGGCGCGTGCACGTGCACGTGCAAATCCATATGACTTCTAAATTACCATAGGTGAAAAAGGATTGGATTCTACTGTACTACAACAAATTATTTTCTGATTTTTCGCTGCTTTCAAAGTTCTGTAGGTTGTTTGAAGTTCACAGTCAGCAGTGGATTCTTATCAGCGGTACTGTATGTGGTCGGTAGTATGGGGCGGTATCTAAGGCATAATGAAATTATTCAGAATTCAGAAATACAACCCAGGGTGATGCAGAGTCACCCTGCCCTCTAGCCTGCTTATTGCCTGCCTACTTAACTTCTTAAACCAAATTATACTTTGTAGCACCTCGCTATTTTGGACTATTTCGGACATGCTCAAATAGGGAAGCCAGGTCGAAAGTGGTTAATAAAGAAATCAATGATTTGACCCAAAGCACAATAACAAAAATGATTGTATTGATTTAAAAATGATTTAATTGCTTCCGCTGAAGAAAATAGTCCCATTAGATTTCCACAGGTGTTGCGAATGATGCAAACGATCTGTTGTTGAGCACGGCAGCAAACTCCTATCAAAACATAACGGACCACAGAATGCTGTGGTTGACAATCAGAATGGAGCATTCAACCAAGCTGTATAATAAGCGGTTGATATAGGTTGTGCTTCCCCCCCCCCCCCCTGCTTTGATGTAATTCTTTCCCCCTTCGCTGACCTGGAACCTTGAATGACATACTTCTCCATCTGTGTCCACAAACATGGCTGTTGAACCTTTGAGCCCCTGCGCCCCTGTTTGCCCACCAGCACCCCACCCCCTCTTATCTCCCCTCCTCCCCCTCTTTATGGTGGCTTTACCCACGTTCTCTTTAGGAGAGATTGAGGGGAAGTGTTATCTATGTAGGCCAAAGGTGTGTTTTTGAATATGTTACGTCTGCATGAATAATATTAGGTGATGGGAGGTGTGGTGGTGTACATAGAGGTTTGGGGGAGGGGGGGGGGCAAACCTTTGCAACGTGAATAAAAAGGACCTCAAGGGGTCACAGAATCTGGTCCATTGACGTGTTCATGCGATGTAGTCAATTGACCCTCTATTCTGTTGGTGTTATCGATAGCTGTAGAGTTGTCATTATCAGATTCTGACCCATATCTTATCATGTAGATCCATATCTTATAATGAGGCCCAGCATCTTGATTAAAGCAACAGAATATCAGAAATATATGCTCTACTTCTCACGAGGAGCCATACTCTTGTACTGAGAATGGACCGTGTTGTAAATGAGTGATATTTATGACCTAAATATCTTATCGCCACTGATCACACCTTTGGTATTTCTTCAAACATTGGACATGTAGTGTTTCAATAGACACATGGCTGCCAATGCTTTCCACTCAGGTGCAAGAAAAAGCCTCACACAGATGTTGTCTTTTCTTGAACACACCTAGTAAGTGCCGTGGAATATGTCTAGAGAAAATGACATTGTGTTACCTCGAGACTCACTTCCTTATCGTTTGTTTTGTGACTATTCTCTAAAATAGTATGCCAGTACTGTTTATTTTCCCCCCACTGGCCTTTTCATTCAAAGACAGGCACTTATTTATATACAAAACCCCTTGTTTTCCACCTCCCTCAACCCAATAGAGACTTAAATGACCCCTCTTTGATCAAAAGTCCCCTGCCTCCAATTCCTTTGTGGTTTCTTGGGTCGGACCTCCGCTCTCCGCAGTGGGCCGACCTCACTGTGTCGGGACAAAAGTCTGAGGTCATCCGTGATTTCCAAGCATGCTTGACTAGTAATTGGAGTAATAAGGAGTTCAGATGGATGTGGTAATTGCTTGGTGTGGGTACTTCTGATCGGTCCTGACATGCTCGTACAGAGACACGTAAGAGGAGATCGGACGGCACTTGGTGCTTAGGATTTGACTTTGGAGTCTATGAGGTTTTATTGCCAGTATTAAGTGATGATGATGATGGATAGACACCATGTTAAGGTATGCATGGATTTTGGATATTCAAACTTTAAAACATTTTCAGATTTCTATGCGTACAATTTTAATATCAAATCAATGTTCTCTTCTGCTGCATGCTGCATGATCTCGTTGCTGAATTGTAATCAGGCTAATTGCTCATTGCATATCAGAATGAATTTGTCTTCAAACATGATCGCCTAGAGACTGAAATAGCCATAGCAACGCGAGGAAAATACATCGCGTTGAGAGACTGACCCGAATGCTTGATGTGCAGGGGTGCAGTACTTAGTTTAGACAGCCTTAACCCATGTCTAACCAATGACTAGTCTAAACTAAGTATGCACCCCGGCCTACAGTACATGTAGGATCACATGGTACTTTGCCAAAAAGATAAGAGTTGTTGTGTTAGAAACCAATTCTCCAGCATCACAGAGTGGTAAAGAAAGATCAAGTTCAACCAAACCTCTTGCGGTTTTCCACAACCTACTAATGTGTTGAGGTTTTCATCTGTCTGTATCTTCATATATTCTACTAATGTGTTGAGGTTTTCATCTGTCTGTATCTTCATATATTCCGCCTGTCTAGCCCGCGGGGCTGTCTTAGTTACATGTACTGTATACTAATTTGGCATTAGTTCCACCTGAAATACAGCAATTGCATTGTTGCTGGGATTCATGGCAAGAAACAGGATGATGTCAGTGTGAGGAAACTTTCTGGAGTGGGATTTTGCTCGCAGTGAATCGTGTCACGTGTGATGTCGTTGAATTGACTAATACAGTTTGGTTCAGATTGAAGTTCTGGAGCACAATACACATCTAGCACGGGGAGCCAGCAGGGGCCTGGCCATGCACACACATACACACACACACACAACATGCATGCACACACATACATACACGCACACAAAATGCATGCACACACATACACACAAACTATCCCATCTGGGGGCAGGTGTTGCTGCGCTGGACGGTTTATGGAGCGGAAGGGCAGGGTTAGTAGACGAGTTAGTGAGCGAGACTATGTGGACAAGGGTGTGTGTGTGTGTGTGTGTGTGTGTGTGTGTGTGTGTGTGTGTGTGTGTGTGTGTGTGTGTGTGTGTGTGTGTGTGTGTGTGTGTGTGTGTGTGTGTGTGTGTGTGTGTGTGTGTGTGTGTGTGTGTGTGTGTGTGTGTGTGTGTGTGTGTGTGTGTGTGTGTGTGTGTGTGTGTGTGTGTGTGTGTTCCCCGTGGAAGCTCTCGGCCTCTCTTTGACTTCGCTATGTTGAGCAGCCTTCAGGCGCACAGCTGCCCTACAGACTATGCACATGACATAGGCCTACAGTAACCCAGCACAAACTGACTGGATTAATGGATGGTTAGGCAGACTTGACTTGTTCACATGACATGGTAATTTCTATTTCTGTCGTGGCTTTGTGTGTGCCCCCCCCCCCGTGACGTCATGTGGCAGCCAAGTCTTTGGACGTTTTACGGAACAACGTTATTCCGTACAAACTTTCAGACCAAGTCAATGGCATACATTTACTATAACGTATGGGTTCCACAGTACACTATGACGTATGGGTTCCACAGTAAAAAGCGATGTATGATCAGTACGTCATCATCATCAAGGGGGCGGCAGCGGCTTAGGGGTAGAGTGGCTGGTAGGGCGACCGGATTGGAACCGTGAGGTTCCCAGTTCGATCCTGGGACCTGGGCTCCCCCAGAGTTAGTGTCGAAGTGTCCTTTTGGTCCCGATGTGCAGGTTGGTGCCTTCTATGGTTTCCTCTGCCATCGGTGTATGAATGTGTCGTGTGTGTGAATGGCTGAATGTAATACACAATCTATGTAAAGCGCTTTGGAGAAAAGCACTTTACATGCACCATTTATACATGACCATGCATCATGATAAAAGGCGCCGCTCACTTCACACAAGTGTGATTTATTTTTTAAATATAGTGGACTGGAGGAAGTGGTGCTTTAAGGCCTATTCATACTTCAGTTTTAGGTGATAAAGTGACCACCGTGGTGGTTGGAAAAACATGACGTCACGCCGCGGTGATAAGCGATGGCGCCGCTCACCGGAACACACCTTTCTGGTCACCTTATCATCTAAAACCCGGAGGATGAATAGGCCTTTACACTGCGTTGTCAGCTTGCCTAGGTTATTGTGTGGGTAAAATAGGCTCTCTTCTTCTGTCTCTGTCTCTCTCTGTCTCTCTCTCTCACTGATTAGGCTCTTGTCTGACATCACACACAACCAAAACCGTTCCCTAACAATATCAATTTGTGCTGACATTAAACGCTGCCTCACAACAACTTATGTCGGTCAGGATTTGGCCACAATCGATTTGCGCTGGTGCCTGGCATCTCCACATAGATAGGGTGATGTAAAACAACATCAATTTGCTCTTGTCCAAGTTGTCCCTATGATCCTACTGAATTGTCCTACTGAATCATTTGAAAACATGCAAGTGGTATTTATGGTGCCTGCATGTAATCACAGTTCTGCCATTCAAGATATTGGACTTTTGGGTGTATGTTCTTTACAATGAAAATTAATGCGTTTTAGAAAGTCTAGACAAGAACATCACCTAAGATCACAACCTTGTGGGTGTGAGGTGTCATTTCAGCAGCGTCTCATTGACTGGGGCATGTCTTCAGAATGTGTTTGACGGTATGGGGGTTACTGGACATGTCAGACTTGTGGACAGCTGCTAGTGACCAGGATGAGAGGAGAAGGTGTAACCCTTGACATGGGTCACAAGAGGTTGGACCCGACGGGAGAGTTTTCCATTGCTCTATTTTTTTTTCATCGGTCCCCAGGAAAACATGGAGTTTTTGAGCTGATAGCTACTGAATGTATCCATTTCAAAGTTCTGTATCTTCGTCCAGATGGCATGAGTTCCAAGTGACGATGTACGGGATGATCAGTGTCATTTGCTAAAATTGTGAGTGCTAAACGTGTGCTGGCCTTATTGTTCATATCAGAAAGCGTCCGATAATCATAGAAGCAATAATACAGATTTTTGTTAGACATGGACAATATAGTGAATCAACATGAGGAACAATACAACAGATTCACAGAACAGGTTGAATAATGCAGTAACAATAGAAAAGGGAGTGATGCGAATTGTCATCTTTCCTTATATATGTTACTAAAAACTCTCCTGTCTAGCTGTGTAGCCAGGGCTGGACTGGGACAAAAATTCGGCCCGGGCATTTTCGCGTGAATTTGGCCCAGACCGGCCCACCACAACCAGCGCGCAGATAGGCAACATAATATTATGTGGCCCCCCCCCTGCACTGCACCGCCGGGGGGGGGTCAGGGGGGGCGCTACCCCAGAATGGCAGCACCCCCGGACCTTTCCTGGTGGCCTGCCGCCTATTGGCCTGCCTGCCTGTCAAAAAAAAAAAAAAAAGTATTTTTTATCATGGCGGCCCCCTACGGTCGCGGCCCACCGGGAAAATGCCCGGTATGCCCGGTGGCCAGTCCAGCCCTGTGTGTAGCCCGCACATCTTGCACACACACACACGGTAATTAGGGTGGAAAGATTAAAAAAAAAAGCCCTTATGTTGAATTCCACGGTCCTAGGCTCCTATAGCCAATCAACACGATGACCATACAACTTTCAGGCACCGGACAAATTCCCCCATTTGGGGGCATGGAATGATGCCGATTATATAAATAGGTAATGGTAATGACAACTTTGCGTTTCATCAAATATTCTCATGAGTAGTTATTGCAACTGAGAGGGGTCAACGAGCCCCAGCCTGGTCCCACACTCAACATGCCACGTCACATTTCAACCTGCTTTGCAAAAGCTCCTTTATCAGGGCTTGAAGCCTGGCGAGGGCAGGGTCAAAGGGGTCATGTTTATTCTTAAGGCCAGGGTCACTAGGTGCACTGGCTTGCTGTGATGAAATTCCACCCATTGAACTGGATGGCATTACCTACCTAGCCTCTACAACGTTTGCAAGCAAGAGTGTGTGCGTGTGCGTGTGCGTGCGTGCGTGCGCGTGCGTGCGTGTGTGCGTGCGTGCGTGCGTGCGTGCGTGTGTGTGCGTGTGTGTGTGTGGTCGTTGTCAGTTATGAGGGGGGAATGAGTGACAACTAAAGCCTCAGTTATACTTAGTTGCATGCCAGTGTCGTGCTCAGTAAATAGAAGATCTAGCAGCTAGAAGTAAATGGCAGATATACAAGCTATACAAGCTATATCTGCTATTTACAAGCTAGATTCTAGCTTGTATAGCAGCTATTTACTTCATGCAACACCAGTGTGCAAGTATAAAGAATTAGGATATATGGACAAAATAACATCAACACTTGACAATAATGATATCCCAAATCTCCCAGACAATCTCAAGTGCCATATTTGCCGTTTTGCAATTGCAATTTTGTACGTCGGTAGTACAGTAGGTGGATAATATCCTTTATAGGGTGGAAACCTCATATATCCAATAAAAGTTCAAATATGGAGATAAGTGGTTTCTGCCCGACATGTCGGTGCCGATATAAGAGCTTAGACTACATGGGGAAAAGGGTGACAAGAGTGGCTATTTGCTGCCTCGGGACATGTCCCTGTAACTGTTAAAGCATGCTGCGGTCACTGCGAAGCTGGACAGCCACAGGCCTTAAGTGGTACAGGACACCGCGTCTCACTCAGGGTGTACAGATATAGTGGATGTGGCAGCAGGCCACTGCCTGGACAAAGGGAGGCGTATACACAGTAAAAGTGTACAAATGGGTCCACTTTTTACACTTTCACAGTTAAATTGACGATCCAGATTTGACTGTGGATCAAGGATTGGCCTCTACTGCCACTTGAAGACCCACAGATGACCAGACCAACCGTCGGGAGGACAATCATACTCGCTTCGAATGACGATGACCAAAATCTTGTCAGAATACAATAACGATGTGGCTTTCATGAGAATGACAATAATATTATCACAATCACAAATGAGAAATGTGGTTTTGAAGCTGGTAAATGTAGGCAGACATACATGCAGACAATTCACTTTGTGCAAAATGTATTGTATTTCTTGTCATTTTTGGTGACTTGCGTGAATGGTGCAGATCCTTAGAGGGCTTTTGTTTGAAGTGGGGTATATGACTGACAGACAAAACTCAAAACTCTGTACAGAGCCCCATGGTTTGTCTCTGTCAAGCTCGTACGAGTGTACTGCAATACCAACCACTCTACTCTGTCACTACCTGCTGCAGAGGAGCTCATATTAAGGCACTGCGTCAGTTGGTGGTTTACACCCGCAGGGAGGTGAGAGTGCGAGGAGGACAAATCATTCATTTCTATCAAACTATCCTGTCCTAACAGTGAACTGAGCATATACAGTTGGGTGCCACCGATATTGTCCCTTATCATTTGACTCATTTAGGCCTGACCTTAGTGGCAGCGGTGGCCGAACGGATAGCGGCGCGGTCTTGATACCGGAAGGTTCCTAGTTCGAATCAGCCGTCCGACACGTTACAATTACCACCGCTGAAGTGCCCTTGAACAAGGCATTGAACCACTACGATGAAATGTGTTCTATGAGCAGGGCCTGGCTGGAAACAAGTTATTGAGCTTAGCCCAGATACCCTGGGTAAATATAGATTTCATTTCATTTCACCTCAAAATTTTAAAAAATCCTTCTAAATCCTCCAGTTTTCTGAAATAAATATTTTCACGATTTTTCAAAAATAGCAGACCTACAAGCTAAAAAGAAAAGGACAATATCGATGGCCTCCAACTGTAGGTGTCTTTCTTATATTACCGTGTCCCAAACACAAACATGTTGCATTGGTCCAGATTCGCACGCTACTTGGAACACAGTTATTGCACATTATGTATTATCATTCTAACATGAATGAGGAGAAGTGTACTGGTAACTAATAATGTGGAAATAGGCCACGTTGCGATGTTTCGGCTATGTATATTTTGTAATTCCTTCTCTCATTTTAAATGCAGAATAATGCACAGTTCAACATTTGCAAATTGCAATCTGTGAAATCAACAAATCAACACAATCTTAATATGCTTATGACGCATTGCACCAGCTTGAAAGGAGTCATAATTGCAGAAATGTAAGTGTTTTTCCCCCTCATAAGGTTAGGGAAAGATATGGTATTTTATTTGTAGAAAGAATTACTAGTACCGTGTTATAACTGTGAAATGTAAGCTGTCTGAAGCCTGCAGTATAGAGTATTGGCTCGGTGTGGTACGTCCTACACAGACTGATAGAGACAGAGCCTCACATACTGTACTGCATTGGGCACGGTGTTCCAGTGTGGTACGTCCTACACAGACTGATAGAGACAGAGCCACACATACGGTACTGTATGAGCACGGTGTTCCAGTGTATGTGCACGGTGTTCCAGTGTATGTGCACGGTGTTCCAGTGTATGTGCACGGTGTTCCAGTGTATGCACGGTGTTCCAGTGTATGCACGGTGTTCCAGTGTATGGGCACGGTGTTCCAGTGTATGCACGGTGTTCCAGTGTATGGTCACGGTGTTCCAGTGTATGTGCACGGTGTTCCAGTGTATGCACGGTGTTCCAGTGTATGTGCACGGTGTTCCAGTGTATGGTCACGGTGTTCCAGTGTATGTGCACGGTGTTCCAGTGTATGTGCACGGTGTTCCAGTGTATGCACGGTGTTCCAGTGTATGGTCACGGTGTTCCAGTGTATGTGCACGGTGTTCCAGTGTATGGTCACGGTGTTCCAGTGTATGTGCACGGTGTTCCAGTGTATGGGCACGGTGTTCCAGTGTATGTGCACGGTGTTCCAGTGCTGTGCACGGTGTTCCAGTGTATGGTCACGGTGTTCCAGTGTATGGTCACGGTGTTCCAGTGTATGCACGGTGTTCCAGTGTATGCACGGTGTTCCAGTGTATGCACGGTGTTCCAGTGTATGGGCACGGTGTTCCAGTGTATGTGCACGGTGTTCCAGTGTATGGGCACGGTGTTCCAGTGTATGTGCACGGTGTTCCAGTGTATGCACGGTGTTCCAGTGTATGCACGGTGTTCCAGTGTATGCACGGTGTTCCAGTGTATGGGCACGGTGTTCCAGTGTATGTGCACGGTGTTCCAGTGTATGGGCACGGTGTTCCAGTGTATGTGCACGGTGTTCCAGTGTATGCACGGTGTTCCAGTGTATGTGCACGGTGTTCCAGTGTGTAAGTCATGCAGACAAAGATGATGTTACAGTTGGGTGCTACCGATATTGTCCCTTATCATTTGACCCATTTAGGCCTGACCTCAAAATTTTAAAAAATCCTTCTAAATCCTCCAGTTTTCTGAAATAAATATTTTCACGATTTTTCAAAAATAGCAGACCTACAAGCTCGTAGCGCGCCACTTGGTGGCGCGCTATGAGCTTGTAGATCTGCTATTTTTCAATAGCTAAATTATAACATAATGTTTAAAACACCAAAAGGGGTTCCCGCCCAAAATGGGTTAACTGTCCTTTTGTGCAGATCACGCAAACCTCAGCAAAAAGAAAAGGACAATATCGATGGCCTCCAACTGTAGATGCTTTTGGAACAACGGAGCATGGACTGCACTGTGTGCTGCGCTGGCCTGCTTGGACTGCACTGTGCTGGCCTGTGTTGCTCCTTCGCTGCAGTGCAGTCCTTGGAACAATTAGGCAGGAACTGGTATTGATTAGACCGACGCTCCGCTGTAGACTGTGAGAACCACCTTGCATGAAATTGTGTGAAAATGTCAGTAAGCTACTGTATTAATGGGCTGCCAATATAGCTGGTATTAAGAGGCCATTGGATGACAGTAGTGAAGTGTGAATATGGCTATTAACCCATTTTGACCTGAGATCAGATTCTAAACTCTATGTTTCTATGTCAGTCGTTCTTCGATTTAAAAAAAATAGCAGACCTACAAGCTCGTAGCGCGCCACTCGGTGGCGCGCTACGAGCTTGTAGGTCTGCTATTTTTCAATAGCTAAAGCATATAATGCTAACACCAAAAGGGGTTCCCGCCCAAAATGGGTTAAGTTCCTGCTGCTACTCCCTGCTGTGCTGTTAGGACAAAACCTTCTTACACGCCCTCGGACAATTTAAACTTAGGCAGTATTACGCACCCATATATCTACGCAAGCAAGCAGTGCATGGCGTGCACGCACAGAGCAAGGGAGAATGTACCTAGGCTAGGGGAAATCACATTAAGCCTCAGGTTTGGTCTTTGTAAGGATTATTTAGATAGAAGTCACTGACAGCAAAATGAGGAGCTCCAAATGTTTTTTTTTGTTCCATCATCAAAGGATTATAGGTACATTATAATTTTCTACAGGAATTAATTAATTTACAACTCTTCAGACCTGCTTTGGTGCTACTAATGATGAAATAATGAGAGATGTGCTGTGGCAATGTGCTAACCATTAAACTATTTCTATGTAATCTAATCAATAATAGTTCCTTGTTCAGCACTTAACCGAATCTATGCCAGACTCGCGATTTCTCAGGATTCGTGCTTGGCAACACGAGAAATATCAGTTTTGTTTAATGTAATTTAATCCAGAATTAATAGTATTTTATTTTTTACCGTTTTCTCATCCATCGTTAGCCTCCAGTGGCTCCCATGGTGTGTAGTAATCGAATATCCAAAATCTCCTTGTGCACGCACGCGATCTAAAGCATTTTAGGGTTCAGATTGAGATAAAGGACCATGTTTAGAGCTTAATCTAACTATAAATGCACCAAGCCTCTGTACGTACATCTGTACGTACATCTGTACGTACGTGCGTACGTACATCTGTACATCTGTAATCCACACAACTTGAGAACCATTCGGCCCTCTGACTTCAAATTCGACACACGCGTTCCACCCCACCACAGGGGGTGCAGTGCCCGGTGTCGAGTCTGTCGGACCCACGGTTGTCCAGAACCGCCCCAAAAAGGCCTCTATCCGTGCTCTGGACAGGGCCCCTGCCCTGCCCAGTGTCCATATATGGAGCTGGCCTGTTCTGACATCATTCTGACGTCTGCATAGACTCCATATTTGGGCATGCCGGACAAAGAACTCCATATATGGGCATAAAAGGGACACAGACATAATATCTGGGTGGGGCATGCATTTCCAACTTGAATTATTTGAGGTCGCGCTATGCATAATAATAGTTCAAGCGGCAGATCATGGCCGTGATCAAGGACAGCTCTCCTGGATTCCGATTTATGGACGTTTGAAAATCCTCCTTTCAACTGCTTTAAACGGTGATCATATTTTCCGTCCCATAGCTGGATCGGTGGGGCGTTGCCTTAGTAACCGGACCAAGCAGCTTTTAACATTAGTCCGGTTGCTATGGCAACGTCCCGTCACCACCAGCTATGGGACGTAAAATCTGATCACCGTTTTACTCGACTACAAACAGGATGTAATTTGTGCCTTTTGTACTGCGTCGCTCCCGCTTCTGGCGACTGGTTCTTGTGCCAATGATACTAAAGTGTGTGTGTCGAGTGTGTGTGTGTGTGGGGGGGGGGGGGGGGGGGGGGGGGGGGTAAACTCCTTCTCTTAAAGTGAGCGTATGGTGGCACTGGGAACTTCATAAATGCTAACAGCTACCCGGCAGCTAAAGTATTAAAGAGTTCAAAGCAATTGACGGTCACATTATTGTTGTGTCATCAATATCCGTGGCCGATATGGCCGATTTCGATACTCTACCGATGATATCGTGCAACTCTAAACAAAAATCTGTTTACTAAGATATGACTTTGACTCCCTGTCCAACTGTATGCCCTGCATCGTGTCACCTTTGGTCCGAGCCCTGAGGACAGACGTAAGTAGGTCAAGTTATGTAATGGCCAAATCTCTGTTTACCATTCACAGGCAAGAATACACACACGCACGCACGCACGCACGCACGCACGCACGCACGCACGCATGCACACATGCACACGCGCACGCACACACGCTCCCTGAATGCCCTTTTTAGATGGCTCTGTAAATTCTTCCTTCTCCTGGGACACTTGGAATCCAGCTTCTACTATGATGTTTCTTGTTAGTTTTTTCTTCTTTTTACTTGGAGCTGTTGAAGGATCACAGACATGTTCATGTTGAGATCGTACTGTTGAACATAAGTCATAGAAACTATATTCAAGTCACTGAATAAAAATGTCACTCATTAGAAATACGTTTTTGTTTTGGACATCGTAGGTTTTCCATCCGACAGAGACAAAGATCGTTAACTTCATCCTCAGTTAGGGATACTTCTCAATTGTTAATCGAATGTAGATCTGCTATTGTTTTATTTATTTTTGGCTATTTTTGAATAATTTGTGAATATTACGTAATGCGTACATACTGTATTTCGGTACTGGTTTTAGCTATAATGACATGCCCAAAATAGAGACGTCGGCTGAAAAGTGTTTAACTGGCGCTCAGTCAGTTCCAACTCTGGCATAAAAAGCCTCTAACAGCCTGCTCATTTGGTGTTTCCACTTAGCAGTGATGAGACATGTCCATGTGGGGCGCAGAGAGCCTGATGAGATGTATTCACTCCACATTGTCCTGGATTCATCGGAAGAAAAGAGATGATGATGATGAGGATGCTTGTTGAGGCAGCAGGCTCATGCTGATAGTGGAGAAAACCAAGAGGAAAGAGGCTGATACTGCTTGTTTAGGCACGTGCACGCGCACGTGCGTGTGTGTGTGTGTGTGTGTGTGTGTGTGTGTGTGTGTGTGTGTGTGTGTGTGTGTGTGTGTGTGTGCGTGTGCGTGTGTGTGTGTGTGTGTGTGCGCGCGCGTGTGCACTAGTATTCCTCTTAATGAGGCAGCATGCACTCTCATTCTGTGTGTGTAAGTTGGTGTGTAAGATGATGAGGAAGCAGCTTCGTCTGTTTGTGTGTGCAAGCATTAGTGTGCGTGCGTGCGTGCGTGCGTGCGTGCGTGCGTGCGTGCGTGCGTGCGTGCGTGCGTGCGTGCGTGCGTGCGCGTACGACATGTGTATGATTTTGAATGTGTATGAACCGAAATGTGTCCCCAGTGTCATTCGTGTAGTCAGCAGACTTCCAAGTCAATTCCAAAGAGTCCCGGTAGTGTCATAATCTCAATCACAGCTATTAGGGCTGTGCCGATACTGTGGAAAATCATCCTCCCCCACATGCATGGAAACAGGGATTAGGCTATACTAGTTGAGAATCTAGTTGTAAACCAGATTCTACAAACATATCAACTCTTCTCTAAATAAAAAAATATATTTTATTGTACGGTACTTTATTTGGGAAAAAATACACTCTCTGCACCATTTTCCAGAAACCGGAAACTGTTTGACCGTGGCGCTCATGGTGAATGAGTAGCCAAACCGCGCCTGATTCCATGCCAAGTTGTTCTAGCCTAATTAAGCTTTCAAATATTGGTTAATTAAACAACGTAAAGTGCTAACTAATTCTGATATGCCATGCTGTGCGCAGCCACACTGAACAACAGTAGGGTTTGTCATTACTTTCATGAACACATTCTTTCCAGGATCATACACTAATTCTTATTCTTATATGCTGTATGCTGAGATTTATACCCTGTTATGTCCGCGTGTGCGCCCGCGCTCATGTGTGTGTGCATGTGAGTGTGCATGTGTGTGTGCGAATTATGCATCTGTGAGTGTGTGTGTGTGTGCTGGGTGCAGGTGAACAGCTTGCATTGGCCAACAGCTCCGCGGGCCAGTCTCGCGCATCACTTGACAGCCATGCCCCTTGAAGCCCTAATTAAATGAACTCATTAAGCCGAGCGAGTGAGCGGATGAGAGAGAGAGAGAGAGAGAGAGAGAGAGAGAGAGAGAGAGAGAGAGAGAGAGAGAGAGGGTGTGTGTGTGGCTGCAGAGCAGCGGCTTCAGCTAGACCTTCCTAACTGTCTGCACGCATCAACCACTCCTGTCCCATTTCTCCCATTCCCTCTCAAGCCCAACCCATACTGGGGGACGGTGTCCCACGTCAAGCCCAACCCATACTGGGGGAGGACGGTGTCCCACCGTCAAAAATAGCCAACCTAGGTCTACCATGTCCGCCACGCGACACATCATATGATGAATCAAGCTTCATTCTCTGCTTTTGATTTCTCCCTCTCTCTGTGTGCATTACAATTTACAATTTAGGCATTTAGCAGACGCTCTTAATCCAGAGCGATTTATAGTAAGCAAGAACAAAAAACATGGTACTAATACATCATAAAAAATAGTCATCATGAATCATACGTAAGCTAAGAACCTAACAGTGGAATATCTAAATAATGAAACTATGCGTATATAGGATATAGGCCTACTATAGAGTGCTATGTCTACATAAAATGCTATCTAAGTTACATAAGGTGAGCCTTTGCATACACCTGTAAGGTCGTCGAGGCTAGAGCAAGTGTACGGGCTGAAATGGAGTCTGAAGAGGTGGGTTTTCAGACTACGGCGGAAGATTTGGGAGTGCATCTTTGTCTTAGTCTTCTGCTCACTGGATTTGCATTTCTCGCTGGCCCTTTGTCCCCCCCCCCCCCCCCCCCAATACCACCACCACACACCCGTCACTTGTAATCCTATTGTTTCAATAGAAAATGGTCTATTTCCGAATTGGATTGGCAGATCATCCTCGTCGTGCTTATTTCACTTCAGCCTGAGTTGTACTTTAGTTGTGTGCCGGTGTTGCGCGCCAAAAACACCCAGATCTGCAAGCTCACAGCACGCCGTCGCAATGTGGCAACGTTGTGAGCTCACAGCGCGCCGTCGCAATGTGGCAACGTTGTGAGCTCACAGCGCGCCGCCGCAATGTGGCAACGTTGTGAGCTCACAGCGCGCCGCCGCAGTGTGGCAACGTTGTGAGCTCACAGCGCGCCGCCGCAATGTGGCAACGTTGTGAGCTCACAGCGCGCCGCCGCAATGTGGCAACGTTGTGAGCTCACAGCGCGCCGCCGCAATGTGGCAACGTTGTGAGCTCACCGCGCGCCGCCGCAATGTGGCAACGTTGTGAGCTCACAGCGCGCCGCCGCAATGTGGCAACGTTGTGAGCTCACAGCGCGCCGCCGCAATGTGGCAACGTTGTGAGCTCACAGCGCGCCGCCGCAATGTGGCAACGTTGTGAGCTCACAGCGCGCCGCCGCAATGTGGCAACGTTGTGAGCTTGTAGATCGTCTGTTTTTCGGTGTGACCTGACCCGCCGCACAACTATAACTCTGGCTTTATAGAGCGTCGCAGTCCCGCCCCCTACCAGGGCCCAGTCCCGCCCCCTACCAGGGCCCAGTCCCGCCCCCTACCAGGGCCCAGTCCCGCCCCCTACCAGGGCCCAGGAAATGATTCTCCGTTCATTTTCCTCATAGACATTTCAGAAAGTATTTATTTAAAGACGTTTACGCCACGGACAAAGCCAACTCTTGTCGTGAAAAATTTCGGGCCAAACTAAGAATTAGAAAGTAGAAAAAAACGTCAGGTTACAAACCTTGTTTTGTTGTTTTTCTTTTATGTAATTATTTGTTTGGTCCAAAATATTGTGTGTGTTGTCATGATTTGTCACGACTCGAGTTAATGATAATGATAATGAATTTATTTATATAGCACATTTCAAGACATAGTCACAAAGTGCTTTACATAACAGGGTAAAAATAAACAACAACAACGTAGTCACAGCTACAACAAGATAACATTGAATGACAGCAAGCACAACATGAAAGCATACACACAAAAATAGAATAAGGTATGCAAAAATAAATTAAGAAAAGGCCTTAACGTAAAGGTGGGTTTTTAGAAGGGATTTAAAACATGACACAGATGTTGCAAGTCTTAAATGAATAGGTAGGGCGTTCCATAGTTTGGGAGCCCGGATTGCAAATGCCCTGCCACCTTTTGTGATAAGATGGGCTGTGGGGGTCTCAAGGAGGGCTTTGTCAGAGGACCTGAGTGAAAGTATAGGCTTATAGGGAGCCAGCATGTCAGAGACATACTGGGGGGTTGGCTTCGTACGACGCTTAAAAGGTCTTTAAATAAATACCTTTTGAAATGTCTATGGGAAAAATGCATTGTGATTCATTTCCTGGGCCTGGCGTTGTCATGAAAGGGGGCGGGACTGCGACGCTCTATACTGGTGGTGTTGTCAACCATTAAAGAGCCAATCACGTTTTCCCTCCCATGTCTAAAAATTGTACAGTGTTGGTGTGCCGAAAATAAAGCCAACAGTGCAGTGCACCGACGTGTTCGCCCATTGTAGAGGACAGGATTACCAATCCCTGATGGTTTTCATCATTATCCGGTGATTGTTTAGAGATAACGCTGACTCTCCATGTTGTGGTGCATCCTGAGTATCTGCTGTTCTTCTCTCTGTTATCATTCTCAACACAGCTGAACCTTACTTATACTTACATCTAGTGGTGGAAAGTAACTAAGTACATTTACTCAAGTACTGTACTCAAGTACAATTTTGAGCTATTTTTTTTACTTTATTGAAGTATTTCCAATTTTCACCCCATCTGAAAATATGTTGTTCCAGGGACCCCCCAGAAGTAAAGTATAAAATAATGGTTAATGTGGGGAATATATATATATATATATATATATATATATATATATATCTATATATATCAAAAAGAGGAAAACCTTCCAAGGAAGGGACTGCACACTCCAGGGAACAGAGACGGACAACTTACTGCATCAACTTATTTATTAGCACGACGCGTTTCGCCGTGAGCTTCGTCAGGTGCTATGATGTCTATGCCTGCTAACTAGACTTGCACCTCCCACGGGTCTTTTTGGATGTGCATGTCCCTTTTTTGTCTCATATATATATATCTATATATATATATATATATATATATAGCACACACATGATGCTCCGTAGAACAACCTGCTGCTGGCATAAATATCATCTGGACGTGCTGTCAAATGCTCTGCGTTGAGTTATGCAGCAGCACCTGGGTTAACCACTTGAACTACCCCTCCATATTCTGGAGGGTGCATTCGCCAAGAATAGCCGATCTACAAGCTCACACCGGCTGTTTTGGCAAAAGATATTTGGTGTAGACGGAAGAAAGTACAGTTGTAACTCAAGTCCGGTTGTCTAAGACAAGAAGTGGTTAAACATAAACTTGAATTGCATTACACGATGTCGCTTATCTTTTACAATAACTGCATTTTTTTTACATAAGAAAGACATTGAAAATAATAATGAGAGATATAATGACAGATTTTTACACACTTATTTGTGTGTTTATGGATTTAAGACGCAGACCCACTGTGTCTTCTTCTATGCCTTCTTCAAATACCTTTGCAGCAGTGCTGCTACAGTACTAGTCTAGGGCACCGTATGCCTTTTTTTAGTATTTTACAAAACATTTTTGAATAGTTAAAATGGCCAGTCTACAAGCTCACGATGTGTCAATGTAGATTGGCTAGTTGAACTATTCAAAAATGTTTTTCAAAATAGTAAAAAAGGCAAAGAAGTTTAGGGATATGGGGTTTAGCGGTGACGAAAATGGAGCCTGTGGTGTCTGATTGATGGAGCTGTTTGCAGAAGCCTTGCATCTCCATATTTCATCTGTTTGTTATTTATAACTTACTGCCTGATTTCGTGCTTCGTACTTTACTTATGACAATGTTAAGCCAAAGTAGTGAAACTAGTAAAACCGACGAAGCTCGCAGTGTGACATGCTCTGCATGTTTGGAACATTATCGCCTAATCCGGGTTCAAACCAAAGGTTTCAACCTGGGAGGTGCGGTTAAGTCTGTCTGTGAGCTTGTAGTCTCTCGAGACGAGACAGATCAAAATTCAAAGGAAAAGAGGGCACTGTTTTTCCCTTATTTTTTGACGATGGGTTCTCAGATTGGTGAGCGTGTGACTAAATCATAACTACGTTGGATCCATTGGAAGACAGGTTCCATTGGACATTACAAGGTTTCCCGACAGCAACAATAAATAGCAATTAAAGAAGGGGTTTGGGGCACCACATGCCTGCATTAGGCCCCCAAATCACTTAGTCTGTCCAGTGTCCCTGTGCATTCTGCTAGTGTGGATCTGTGTTTACCTAAATGAACCCCAATAGCTGCTGACACCTTGCCAGACCACAGCAGATGGCTCCCATTCATTTAACAAACGCAGCACACACCAGTTGTGCACTTGGTCCAAGTACATGGGTGCTATTCAGATCTCGTAAAAACAGGAAAAGAAAGCAACATTTTTGACTTCCATTGAGCCAGGAAGCAAAAATGTACAATATACAGCGGCCTATAATATTGTATTGTCAATTTGGCCCAAGGTGATCCAGCCAACTGGAGTTGTATTATTATTATTATTATCCTGATACTATATAATTGTAGAGTAATTTGTAGAGTAATTTGCGTGTGTGCGTGCGTGCGTGCGTGCGTGCGTGCGTGCGTGCGTGAGTCTTGAGTCAGTGGATTGCACTGCGTACCATTCCTCCAATCGCCTCCTAACGTCTCAGGGTGCTTTCCATTTAATTTACATATCGCTGTTGTCGGGCAAAACCTCCTATCGCCATATTCTAACGGTTCGTGTTTTTCATAAATTAATGCCATACTTGATCACACTACAGGGGTGGGACGATATGGGTACCTCACGATACGATATATATTGCGATATTAGGCCCTCAATAACGATAATATCATGATATTCAATATATTGCGATATTTGCGATATATCAATATATTGTATGAAATTTCATCAACGATATATCACGATATCTGCAACTACAAAATACTTGGAACTGAAAAAATGCTATTTTCGTGCTTGGACACAAGGAGGGACACACACAGCTGTCTATAGTGGTTGCACCACTCAAACACTAAATTAATAGAGTTTGAAAAAAAGAAATAAATATCGATATCGATTATTTATCACGGGAGGACGTGTCGATATATATCGCCATATCGATATTTCAGCACACCCCTATACAGCATCACCCAAAAGCATAAAAAGTAGTGCCCCCAGGGCCAGTCCTCCTGTTACCTAGGATGAGTAAAATGCAATGAATACAGTGATAAATACCACAACAAAGTGTGGACTATATTATATGATATATTATTATGACCAGGCAGTAGGCACACATCAGCTGTTGGTTTACAACCACTAGGTGGTGTTTACCACCTAGATGGGTGGTTTCTCACAAACCTGGTGTAACATGTACACGAATATGTCTAGAATATGAACAAGAATATGTCTTCTCTCATTAACATCAAGACGGTTATGAAATTGAATATATATTGAATCCAGTAAGGGAAGGCAAACATAGTGTGTTTGATTACTCCACCCCGATGTTTGCCTTGTCTAGACACCAATAGATGACTTTGAGCGGATACCATTATAACTATCCCTGGCTAATAAGACGTATATGCCTTAATACATGTTACTTGCCCTGCCCCTGTATAACTACAATTTGAAATTTAAAACACCTTCAACATTTTATTTATTTTATAAATAGTTTGTCTTGCACTCAATAGTTCCTGTCGCAAGTTGATGATGTCAAATGTCCATGTGTGGTCCAGCCCTATGGAGTATAGAATGCATGTGCTAACTAAAAAAACTACTTCATTTTTCCATGGAATAATGAATAATTAAATAATATTATTTCCATGGAATATATTCAATTTTAATTTTAGTTAGAAGGCAATTATAATGTATTAAGACATATTTGGCTTATTAGCTAGGGATCCCTTTAAAATAATATACAGGTATATCAGCTGCCAGTAAGAAACAGTTGCGAACACTCGTTGCGAACTTGTAGATTTGCTATTTTTGCAGAAGGTTTGCCTACCGGTATTTCTGCCGAACGTTCTCCTATTATGACATGCCCCGAATAAGGAAGCAAGGGTTTATGTGGTTAAATGACTAACTGTTCTATTAAAGGAGCATTCAGTGATTTGGGTGATTTGGAAAAATACCCGGTCCACCCGGTAACAAGATGTGCACATGCACACCCTCTACAGTGGGGGAAGTACAACAGACCAACAGCATGTGCACCAAGGCCCGCCCCACTCGATCATGATTGGAGGAAGGCCCCTCTCATCCTGATTGGATGAAGGCTTTGCCACCCAAAGCCCAAACCGAAACTAGGGTTTTTTGACCCCAGGGGCTCACTGAGGATAGGGAGGAACTCCTTATATGGTCAGCACACTTTATAGTAGGGAGGATTATCCAAAAAATAAGAAAAAATAAGTGATATTTTGGAATTAAGTGAAATCACTGAATATACCTTTAAACAGTGTGTGCTTCTGGTGTGCCAGGCACTCGAGGCAAAGTTTGGAGTTGGCATGTGTGCTGTAGTCTACGGATGACTACATGTCCCTGTAACTGTGAGTGCAAGATCTTGTTATGCAAATACTAATTGTGCAGTCCCTCGGGGTGCATCAATTAAACGGTATCATAGAGTATTAAAGTGACTGTGTGGCAGCATTCATTGAATACTATTATTGCGTGAGGCACTTGAAGCATCAATCTGTCAATAGGTTCCCTAACCTTTTATAAGTCCTGCCGTCTCATCACCGTCTGGATCACCGAAGTGTTGAGACTTCAGATTACGACGGAAATGCAGTATACATACGGTAAATATATTAGGGTGCAACAGTTAAGCAAACTAACCAATTTAATCTATTATAACAATATTTATTTTAACAGTTTGCCGCCACATCACACGGAACCCGCCTTTTAATCAAATATCCTACGCTGCCTGGATTGTTTTATTACCTTTAGATCATACGCTGAAGTATTTGATCGGGCGTTTGATCCGTGAAAATCCGGTCCAGATCCGTTCCTCAGTTTGTTTTTGAACGATCGCACCACCCGCCACCCGCCAATATTTTAATAAATCAATAGAAGAAAAGGTTAGGTTTGTTTTCTTCTTTTTAAACGTCTCTCTGCATTTTATGTATATGTTCACCTTGCTTATTGTAAGTCGCTATGGATAAGAGCGCCTGCTAAATGCCTGAATTGTATTATACTGACTGCATATTGTTTGCTATGCCCTGCTAATCGTAGTGTGCATTTATGTGGAGAGTTGTGACATTTTTGGGAGGTTGAAGACCCAGGTGTGCTGACGTCCTTGTTTCTGCATCAATTGTAGATGTTTGAGAGAGCATGCAGGCAGACTATAAGCAAGGAAAGAGTTGCAGTAGTCGAGCCTGGAAATGTCTAGAGCTTGAACGAGTTCGGGTCCATGTTTAATCATGCTCACTCAGGTCTGCGTCTGTTCAGATCATATTACCTCAGGAGGTACCGGGTCTGTTTAATACCTGTAGACAGAGCTGAAGTGCTGTGTAACGTGATGATTTAGCCTTAACACAATGTTGTTAGTAGGAAGACACGGAAGCATTGCCTGACTGACTGACTGACTGACTGACTGACTGACTGACTGGATGTATGGAGTGGTGCAACCTGGATTGACCGCTAATTTATGGGCGTCCATCTTCCCCTCCCTTAATTTAACTGGACCCAACTTTCTGTCCTCATCTCTCTCCTCCTTCGGACACCCCTCCTTTGGGTTCAATTAATCAACCGTGGAGGCCAGTTATTCAGTCACTGCCCAATGGGATCCTGTGGTATGCGGCCCCTACGCTTGCAGGGTGAGAAGCCATGGTCTACCCTGCCTTTAGGCCTATTACTTTCAGCTCACAGCCCTCTCATAAAGAGAGCTTTGAGGAGTCTGTATCTGGTGAGATGGGCTGGATCCTGTGGGCTGTTTTGTCCGATAATAGCCAAATGGATTCGGTCCCCAATGGACAGACGTGTTTACTAAACGCTTCGTAGGTGGCGCAAGGGAGATTACGTGTGCCACTCTTGAGTAATTAGGGGCCAGCACGTGCATTTTTGACATGCATACCAGTTACATGTTACAATATTATACTAGAAGAGATGGATTATGTGTGTTTGTTTGTGCCGATTCTCCCAGCACGTCACACAATCTCCTTACCTTTCTTTTATTCACTTTTCTCAGAATTGTCATACTTTTCATTCATATATAGGCCCATATTTTGGCCACTAGGACACCCGGACGCCACACCCTAACACGGTGACTCGCTGCAGCATCGCTGCTGTTTATTTTCATTAATGTCCATTTCTGGCGACAGACAGTGGACAAAGTGTGTGCTATCTCTCTCCATTAATTAATTGCCATATGGTTATCTTTGTTGTAGCTTAATTGAATTATATAATTAGACAGACAAAATGCTATACAGTAGACCGTGGTGTGCAACAGCGATGAAGGATGGCATGTATGGAGGTGGATTATCCATAGCCAACTTTTATTCAAAACAGTACATGGTACGTTGCGAACAGATTGCAGAAATAAAACAATATTGCAAGCACATCGAGTGTCAGACCAATCACACACAATTGTTCTGTCAGATGTTGTTTGGACTATGTAGCCGCCGAAACGTTTTAGTGAAAAGAACGATAATTCCCATTACATTCACTAGTACTTCAGGAAAATATTTCAATTGCATAAAGGTTACAGCAAAATTCCACCAGGCTTCTTTTGAACCCACCGACATAGTTCAGTCAGATAACTCACGAATAGATTTAACCAATATTTATTATAGAATGAGAATACATGTGTGCATATAATATTTTATCTTGGCGTTCGGCTCTACATTTTTTAATTTAATTAAATTAAACACCATCATTAAATATTAAGAGCAAGGAGATAGATATACATATAACAACCCCCCATGGGGAACAGAAATAACAGAGCCCACCGGTGGTGCTGGGGTGGCGGTGGGAGCAAAACAACCCCCCATGGGGAACAGAAATAACAGAGCCCACCGGTGGTGCTGGGGTGGCGGTCACATAACAACAACCAGGAACCATTATGCAGAAGGAAGGCAGGAAGAAGCATGCAGTCTAGGTCAGGGGTTCTCAACCTTTTTGGCCGGGGACCCCCGGAAATGCTTTGGCAATGTCTCGGGACCCCCGCCCCGCCCCCTCCCGACCCCCAATATAAATTGACTGCTACAATAACCTTAACCCATTTTGGGCGGGAACCCCTTTTGGTGTTTTAAGCATTATGTTATAATTTAGCTATTGAAAAATAGCAGATCTACAAGCTCATAGCGCGCCACCGAGTGGCGCGCTACGAGCTTGTAGGTCTGCTATTTTTGAAAAATCGTGAAAAATAAAATTAAAAAAAAAATCCTTTTTTTTTTTTTTTTTTTAATTTGGGGACCCCCTAAAATAATTTGGCGACCCCCCCGAGGGGTCGCGACCCATGGGTTGAGAACCCCTGGTCTAGGTGAGCTTAAATACCCCGCCCAATTGGTCAGCAGATCCACCAGGATCATCTGATCCTGGTGGATAACCCTTGTCTCCACCAGGCCAAAGGCATGGGGAGAGAGTATGTTTTGCACTCCGTCCGTGTGTCCGTCTGTCCGTCTGTGTACAGCTAATCTCCGGCACCGTTAACCCAGTCGATGCCAAACTTTGCACACACACTCTCTAGATGCCAACGATGAACCTCTGCCCCAAATCTTCCAGAACGGCCTGTTATAGCGCCACCAGGAGGCCGACTTTTGTAAAACACATTTTTTTATATTACTCCTCAATATTTTGTCCAAAAATCGTTACACATTATCTCTATGTGCTCTAGACAGATCTGTCCGATATTTCATATTCCATCCTGATTGGCTAACATTGGCTTTCAAAATTTGCAGGATTGGCCCGTTTTGAACAAAAAGCATCAAATCATGAACGCAGCGTGCAATTTAGGTGAAATATTTCACAGACGTTCCTACTAGGCTGAGGAATATATACCACCCTTTTCACATTGGCCTGTTATAGCGCCACCAACAGTTGGATTTTTTCAAAACACATTTTTGGAATAAAATGCCTCAAATCATCCAATTGCCATCCAAGGCGTAAGAAGAAATGGCACCCTTTTCACATTGGCTTATTATAGTGCCACCAGGAGGCCACAACCTGACCTGCCCTGGTGGAGACCTGTGCCCCGAGGGGCACTTTTTCTAGTTGAAACTTTTTTTTTAAGCATCTGGCATTCCCAGAGGTATTGCATCTCTCTCTCTCTCTCTCTCTCTTGTAGAGCTTGTAGATCTGGTACTTTGAGCTTGTAGATCTGGTACTTTGAGCTTGTAGATCTGGTACTTTGAGCTTGTAGATCTGGTACTTTTGATACTTTAGTGTGATGCTCTAGTATGATCACGATCATCACGTCGTAGGGCATTCATTTATGAAGAAACATAAACACGTGAAACTTGGAGATAAGAGGTTTCTGCCTGACAGCGGCCGTTACACTTCACCGTACAGAAAGAACATGTTTCACCTTTACTGATACCACCGCTTTCTGACAGGTTAGAGTGAGAGACATGCACGTGTGTGCACCACAAACATGTGCATGCACACTCACTCTCTCTCTCTCTCTCTCTCTCTCTCTCTCTCTCTCTCTCTCTCTCTCTCTCTCTCCTCTTTCCTCCTGACCCTTGGCTTTTCAGTGTTTGAACAGATGTCCGATGAAAAGACATGTTCTTTTTTCTCTTCTGTCCATCCATTCCATCGCTCCTGGCTCCATCCAGCCCAGCTTCTCTTCTGTCCATCCATTCCATCGCTCCTGGCTCCATCTCTTCTGTCCATCCATTCCATCGCTCCTGGCTCCTTCTCTTCTGTCCATCCATTCCATCGCTCCTGGCTCCATCCATTCCATCGCTCCTGGCTCCATCCAGCCCAGCTTCTCTTCTGTCCATCCATTCCATCGCTCCTGGCTCCATCCATTCCATCGCTCCTGGCTCCATCCAGCCCAGCTTCTCTTCTGTCCATCCATTCCATCGCTCCTGGCTCCATCCATTCCATCGCTCCTGGCTCCATCCATTCCATCGCTCCTGGCTCCATCCAGCCCAGCTTCTCTTCTGTCCATCCATTCCATGGCTCCTGGCTCCATCCTTTCTTCTTCTCTTGCCACTCATGTAGCTGATAACATAATGTCACATGCTCCTATACTGCTGCAGTAAAGATCCTCACGCATAGAGCACACCGATTTCACCCAAATGGACGCCCGCCCTCAGAGTTACATTAACACAAGTGCTACTGATCTGCTACTTTTGATGCTTTTGTGTCTGACGCTGCAGTATGATCACGCACTGCAGTATGATCACGCACTGCAGTATGATCACGCACTGCAGTATGATCACGCACTGCAGTATGATCACGCACGGCATTAATTCACGAAAAAAGTTAGAATGTGGAGATTTAATCTCCATAATCTAACTTTTTTTGTGGGGGTATAGGAATGGACTTGGCAAAGAAGCCAAACATCCAGACATGATGTGGGTGGTGTGCTCAGGTGGTTAGAGGGTTACTGATGCTGCCCACCACTGCGCACTATAGTCTCCGCAGAGACTATAGAGTCATTGCCAGTACATGGTGTTCGGCTGAGTGAGGCCGACAGAACGTGGAGCTTGTTTGTGGGTCGCAGATGCGCATATTGTCAACTTGAATCAAAGACGCTGCTCTGAAGCATCTCTCTGCTCTAGTTAAACATCAGTTCTGGGGAACTCAAGAAGACCTTATTTAAAGAGCTGTCTGAAACAGATCTCACTCAAAAGTGTTTTTGTTTTTCATTATCAGTTAAC
The DNA here is from genome assembly GCF_951216825.1 of Electrona antarctica. Lineage (NCBI taxonomy): Eukaryota > Metazoa > Chordata > Actinopteri > Myctophiformes > Myctophidae > Electrona > Electrona antarctica. Next base: position 39,933,772 of record NC_136800.1, on the reverse strand, counting down.
TTGCTTTAGTGTTTGCTTTATTTTCAAAGATAACTATCATTAATTATACAACGGGTCGTTTTGAGGAAGCAATGTGATTGGTTGAAACAGCTTTCTAGTCGTGCTTAAACCACATTATTTCAACGCCTAATCAAAACAAACAACTCAGCCGTGCTTTTCTCTCAGAGCGCAGCAGACTAGGCTAGCTAGTTTCTTGGGACATTTGTGGGCGTAGTGGCTACATCTGTCATTGAAAAAATATTATTTTTCAGCGATTCTCTTAGTTTTAAGGGTAACTGTTGTATAATTGCAATATTTCACGAGAGGGTGTTCTTTAACGTCATGAATGCACTTCTGCGATACTTCCTACCTACGGTTGCATTCATGACGTTAAAGAACACCGTCTCGTGTAATATTGCTTAATTATGTCTGTATTATATACCATAACTTGTTCGTTTATGTGTACAGTCAGTCCAAAAGAAAGAAAGAAGGAAAGAAAGAAGGAAAGAAGGAAAGAAAGAAAGAAAGAAAGAAAGAGAGGCTTGTTTGGATGCAACCCAGTTCACTGTCCAAAATGCTGTTTGGCAGGCAACTCAGAACTCGCCAACATCTGCTGCCATAAGCTGTGTGTGTGTGTGTGTGTGTGTGTGTGTGTGTGTGTGTGTGTGTGTGTGTGTGTGTGTGTGTGTGTGTGTGTGTGTGTGTGTGTGTGTGTGTGTGTGTGTGTGTGTGTGTGTGTGTGTGTGTGTGTGTGTGTGTGTGTGTGTGTGTGTGTGTGTGTGTGTTACACCTCACTGACCGGGCGACTGCTGTCAGCAGAGGAGCTTGAGAGGTTAACACTGCTGTCTGTCAAAGCGGTTTTGTGTGTGTGTGTGCGCGCGTGCATGTGCGTCTGTGTGCACACATACATCTGTGCATGCGGAGGACAGTTCTGCCAATTATCTTTGGTACATAGGACGGTAAGTGGTTATTCAGGCTTGCTGAAGTACTTTCTTTTTGCTGCAGGGGAGTAGAGTAGAGGAGATGAGTGAGCAATGGTGCTGAGAGCAAACGCAGGAATGTATAAGCTCCCATTGGGCATCAATAGAAATCCTACATTTATCAAACAGCTCCAGAAAATCTATACAATGACAAAAATGTATTGTTTGTGTACAATGCTGCCCAGTCCCTCGAATGTGACTGATTCTCTCTCTCAAAAAGAGCAGATATACAAGCTCACAGTGCGTCACTTCATGCGATGCTGCGAGTTTATACATCTGCTTTTTTTGTTTAATTTTGTATTAAATAAGATTTTGTTTGCTGGGGATCCTTGCCTTGGCACTATAAAGTTTGAGAAGCACTGGTTTAGTCAACCTGGTTTGATGCTATTACTATACCGTTGTATTCGCCTTTGTCTATCTCTCAGTCTGTGTCTTGTCTGTCGTCCTCTCTCTCCCCCTCCATCCTCTTTTCAGATTCATTAAACAAACACAAAACCACCCTTGCTCTTTGAGGCGATCCAAAGGTATAGCTGATGAGGCATTATGGGAAGGCATGCCTCCAGAAACCCATGACCCATATTTTAATGTGAATCGTACTGTATACTTAACTACTATCATCCATTTTTATGGGCTTGTTACAAAACCCGGTGAGACGGGTAATTGGATGTGTGGATCGTGTCTTCTAGTCTTCCATTCTTGGATTTGTCCTCTTGAGTGATAGGAAAGAACTTTCACATTATGTCCATATAAATGTGACTTACGTTGTGTGACAGTGTCATTCAGGTGTCAGGCCTTGACTTTAACCATTTATGCCCTTTTGGATTCTTCGTTGTATCAATAAAAATCACACCCGTGTGAACTGAGTGGTGTAAGGTCTGACGTAATGAAATCATGTCTGACGTAATGAAATCACACCCGGGTGAACAGGGTTAACATAGCAACCATGCTCATTTTTTCTGCACAGACTAACAAAGCCAGTTGTAGGAGTGGTTTACACCACTCAAAAACGGTCCTATACATATACATTACGTACAGTTAAAAGTTGTTAAAACGAGGATGGTACAGGGACACTGCAGCATCAGGTTCACCTTTCCTTTAGCTGGTGTGAACCATGATATTGTTTGCCTAAACAAGGCCCACATCCCACCTCACGAGTCACGTAACACCTTGCCTGTGATCACTTTTGCGTTATCCAGTTATAGCATAGCTTGTGAACTTGTACTTGCTGTTTTCAAAGTTTTCATATATTCTATTCAATCAATAGATTGAATAGAATATTCAGAGCGGTGGATGGATGCCACCGCTCTGGCATGACATTCACGAGGGTGCACCAAAATGATCCCAGCAAATCATCGTAATGATAATGAGAAATGATTCATTATTTAAATGTAAGATGAAGCACAACTAACTACAATAGGCACCATTAGACCATTATAGACGATTTAAGATATATGCTTGATTTGCTCAAAATAATGGGTCCTGTGCGTCTGTGCGTGTGTCATGTACAGTATTTATCATGTATTAGGTGTGTGCATGTATTCCCTGCATGGGCTCTCCTCTGTGTGTGTACTGCCCCTTCCCGTAACAATCGTGGGAAGGAGAGAGGAGAATCTTATCCCTACAGATTACATGAAGTCATGCAACTACCATCCGTGTGTGCATGAGTGTGTTTACTGTAAAAGTTTTTATTTTATTTTTCAGGTTTGGAGTTTCTAAAGAATTGATTATAAACACAAACTATTTCAGACTTTAGTCCCAAATGAAATTTGCAGGTTAAACATTGGCATGTTCATGCTCAGGGCCTTGTTTTGTAGTCTGGCTGGGATTATCCAAAATAATATTCCTCCTGGGCTGTTGTTGAGCCCCTCCTATGCCCAGCTTTGTGTGTCAGTGTGTACCCCATAGCGATGATTTGATTGGCCGAGGACTTAAAAAGTGAGGACAGAAATGTGAGGACGGCAAAAAGTGACTGGCCGGTATGTGATGATGTATGATGATAAGAGTGCCCCTCACTTCACAGGAGTGTGATGTTTTTTTCTATCAATTAATGCACCACGTCTCTGTCTGTCTGTAGGCACTGACTTCAAACACACGTGTCTCACACCCCCACAGGGGGTTCCACACCCCCACAGGGAGTGCAGTGCCCGGTGTCGAGTCGGTCAGACCCACGTGTTCCACACCCCCACAGGGAGTGCAGTGCCCGGTGTCGAGTCGGTCAGACCCACGGTTTTCCAGAACCGCCACAAAAGGCCTCTGCCCCCTCGGGCTATGAGCTGACGAAGATGTAACTGAAACATCGAAACGTTGTCACTTCTTACTTGCACCCTGTTATTAAACTAAGGGCCTAAATTGTCTGAGCTGCTCCAGTGCCTCCTTTTTGCCTCTTCCCGGGCTCTGGACAGGGCCCCTGCCCAGCAGGCTCCATATATGGAGCTGACCTATTCTGACATCACAACACTCCATATTTGGGCATGCCTGACACAGAACTCATATGTACATATGTACGTGTGTACGTCTGTAATCCACGTTAACTCATGGGAGACATTGCCTGAAGTCACTGCTGCTGGGACACAGTGAGAAGGCAGAAGCTACAACACAGAGACATAATGGAGAGAGAGAGATGAGGCCATGTGTGATCTTACATAAAGCGCAGATGGTCCGTCTTTCCAACACATCGATGGAAACTAGAGACGGAAGTCTGTGTTCAGTCGCTGGCCAGGGGGATTTTTGGGAGTGCAACACAAGGCTGGAACACCTGGGCAAGGAGGCGGTAGAGATTAGGGAAGATCCAGACAGGGAGGGAGTGAGGGAGAGAGACGGAGAAAGATCTGGAGGCATGCCCTATATAGGCCGACCGATCGGTCATTTCTATCATAATTTGCGCCAATCTTATGAGCTTGTACACAATATACACTTGTTTTGAGTGTATGTGTGTATTTTTGAGGGGTGCTAGCCCCTCCTATACACAGGTTTAATGTTTGTCTTTAGTTCAAAGTTTGTTTAGTAAACGCATTGACAATAAAGGGAACATTTACGTCATAATGTGTCGTTTACGTCATATTGTCTCTTTATTGTTAATGGCGTTTAATGTTTGAGTTTGCACCGTTTGTTTTATATCACCATTACATCACCTAATCAGCATGAGTTAGACTTTAATATATTAGAGCCCCTCACTTCACACGGGTGTGATTTCTTATTTACTTTTGGATTGTTCGTTCCATAATTTATAATTAGAAAGAAAGCTATTTGTGATTTTGATTTCTAGTAGAGGAAATGCATCATCACTAGCAGGCTGTTTGGGAGCAGACTTTGAAGGTATATTTGGCTTCCTCTGACGAAAACGAGGCATAATTGCAACACTTGTTCCTTAAGGCCGTCCTTTCGGTGAAGAGTTGACCACCAAAACGGTGGTTAGTAAAAACAGAGAGATGTGTTGAGTGGTGAGTGGTCACCTCTTCACTGAAAACTGGACTATGAATCGGCTATGAATCGACTCACTCACCCACTCACTCACTCACCCACCCACCCACTCACTCACTCACCCACCCACTCACTCACTCACTCACTCACTCACCCACCCACTCACTCACCCACCCACTCACTCACTCACCCACCCACTCACTCACCCACCCACCCACTCACTCACCCACCCACTCACTCACTCACTCACTCACTCACCCACCCACCCACCCACTCACTCACTCACTCACTCACTCACCCACCCACTCACTCACTCACCCACCCACCCACCCACCCACTCACTCACCCACTCACTCACCCACCCACCCACTCACCCACCCACCCACTCACTCACTCACTCACTCACCCACCCACCCACTCACTCACTCACTCACTCACTCACTCACTCACTCACCCACCCACCCACTCACTCACTCACTCACCCACTCACTCACTCACTCACCCACCCACCCACCCACCCACTCACTCACTCACTCACCCACTCACTCACCCACCCACCCACTCACTCACTCACTCACTCACTCACTCACTCACTCACCCACTCACCCACTCACTCACTCACTCACTCACTCACTCACTCACCCACTCACTCACTCACTCACCCACCCACCCACTCACTCACTCACTCACTCACTCACTCACTCACTCACTATCCTTGTTTGTTTTGTGTTGTCAACACGTACACAGTGCATTGTACACAGCGTGTGTGTGTGTGTCTGGGGAACGTCTGGGTGAGTTGCAGTGAGGAAGTAGTGGAGTGTGTGTGTGTGTGTGTGTGTGTCTGGGGACCGTCTGGGTGAGTTGCAGTGAGGAAGTAGTGGAGTGTTCAGTACATTGTACCCAGCGTGTGTGTGTCTGGGGAACGTCTGGGTGAGTTGCAGTGAGGAAGTAGTGGAGTGTGTGTGTGTGTGTGTGTGTGTGTGTGTCTGGGGACCGTCTGGGTGAGTTGCAGTGAGGAAGTAGTGGAGTGTGTGTGTGTGTGTGTGTGTGTCTGGGGACCGTCTGGGTGAGTTGCAGTGAGGAAGTAGTGGAGTGTTCAGTACATTGTACCCAGCGTGTGTGTGTCTGGGGAACGTCTGGGTGAGTTGCAGTGAGGAAGTAGTGGAGTGTGTGTGTGTGTGTGTGTGTGTCTGGGGACCGTCTGGGTGAGTTGCAGTGAGGAAGTAGTGGAGTGTTCAGTACATTGTACCCAGCGTGTGTGTGTCTGGGGAACGTCTGGGTGAGTTGCAGTGAGGAAGTAGTGGAGTGTGTGTGTGTGTGTGTGTGTGTCTGGGGACCGTCTGGGTGAGTTGCAGTGAGGAAGTAGTGGAGTGTCTGGGGAACGTCTGGGTGAGTTGCAGTGAGGAAGTAGTGGAGTGTCTGGGGAACGTCTGGGTGAGTTGCAGTGAGGAAGTAGTGGAGTGTCTGGGGAACGTCTGGGTGAGTTGCAGTGAGGAAGTAGTGGAGTGTGTCTGGGGAACGTCTGGGTGAGTTGCAGTGAGGAAGTAGTGGAGTGTGTCTGGGGAACGTCTGGGTGAGTTGCAGTGAGGAAGTAGTGGAGTGTCTGGAACGTCTGGGTGAGTTGCAGTGAGGAAGTAGTGGAGTGTGTGTGTGTGTGCGTGTGTGTGTCTGGGGAACGTCTGGGTGAGTTGCAGTGAGGAAGTAGTGGAGTGTGTGTGTGTGTGTGTGCGTGTGTGTGTCTGGGGAACGTCTGGGTGAGTTGCAGTGAGGAAGTAGTGGAGTGTGTGTGTGTGTGTGTGTGCGTGTGTGTGTCTGGGGAACGTCTGGGTGAGTTGCAGTGAGGAAGTAGTGGAGTGTGTGTGTGTGTGCGTGTGTGTGTCTGGGGAACGTCTGGGTGAGTTGCAGTGAGGAAGTAGTGGAGTGTGTGTGTGTGTGTCTGTGTGTGCGTGTGTGTGTCTGGGGAACGTCTGGGTGAGTTGCAGTGAGGAAGTAGTGGAGTGTGTGTGTGTGTGTGTGTGTGTGTCTGGGGAACGTCTGGGTGAGTTGCAGTGAGGAAGTAGTGGAGTGTTCTGGGGAGCGTCTGGGTGAGTTGCAGTGAGGAAGTAGTGGAGTGTTCATTGTTATTCCCAGCGTGTGACTCTCTACAGTACACTGCTGCTCTGTTAAGACTCACAGGTGGGCTGTGTGTGTGCGTGCACGGCGCTGTGTGTGTGTGTGTGTGTGTGTGTGTGTGTGTGTGTGTGTGTGCGTGTGCGTGCGTGTGCGTGCGTGCGTGCGCGTAATGTGTGTGTGACTGGAAGAGCCACACACTTGGTTGCTGTTGGCGAGGCCAGATGTGATATAACGAAGTACTGTAGCAATGGGTGCAACAAGAATATGTACACGACACACACACACACACACACACACACACACACACACACACACACACACACACACACACACACACACACACACACACTCACACACTGATAAACATTGTCCTTCCAAAGACAACTCCAGATGGTGACATTGTGTGTCACCATCACCCACTGTGACAGTGGGTTCAGTGCGAGGGCGCGCACGCACGCACGCACGCACACACACACACACACACACACACACACACACACACACACGACCGATGGGGTCACTCTGAGCATTTCTTTATCAACAACACCTGTGTTTGCTCTTGTCCTTCGTCTTGTCGGTCCCACCTGTCCCAACACCAAGACAGCTCAAGCATGTTGTGTTTTGTTTAGTTTAGTTTAGTTTAGTTTTCTTCTGCTGACAGTTGGCCACAGCCAGGACCAGAGATAAACATTATATCATTGTCACTGTCGGGCAGAAGCCTTGTATGACCAAAAGCGTTGTAAAATATATACAGTTAATATGTGTGTCGCTGTGTGTGTGTTAGGCTGCACAACAGTGATACTTGGTGTTGAAAACCAACCAAACGCTATTTTCGTGCTCGGACCCAGGGACACAGGGACACAGCCAGGGACACAGAGACACAGCCAGGGACACAGGGATACAGGGACACAGGGACACAGCCAGGGACACAGGGACACAGTCAGGGACACAGAGACACAGCCAGGGACACAGGGATACAGGGACACAGGGACACAGCCAGGGACACAGAGACACAGCCAGGGACACAGGGATACAGGGACACAGCCAGGGACACAGGGACACAGCCAGGGGCACAAAACTCCAGATACGTAGGAGTGGTTGCACCACTCAAAAATGATCTGTGTGCCAATGGATCCAATGTAGGCATTGAGTCACAAGCTCTTGTTAATGCTTTTCATTGGTTAAATATGTATAAAACTCAGAGACAGACTTAACCTCTTTCACTTTCACATTTCTTTCCAAAATAGCAGATCGGCTATTTTCGGTACTTAACCGGGAAAGCCTACGTTGTTATACCTTTTGAAACCGGGAATGCATCCGTGTCGTTTAAGACGTTGCTATTTATATAGCAACAAAGCCAGAACCTGTTGCTATGTATTGTATGCAGGAACAGGATTTATTTAAAACTTTTTTGAAATACAGAGAATTGGAGATAAGAGCTTTCTGCCCAACAGCGATGATAATGTCTTGTGGAACAACTTGCCAGCTGTTTGTCTGTGTTTTCTCATCCATTTTAGTCATTTTGTTTTTCTTTTGTCACAGCCTGAACCAAAGACAAACTGCATCGCAGCAGGGCGAAAATATGATTGTTTTTCAGTTGTTGGCTGCGTTTGTTGTTGATATATTTCTCCGCTGAATAGGACTCGACGTCTGGTTCCTTTGACAGACGCAGTCTGTTGTGCTGGGAGAAATGGCCCTCTGCGTGTGTGTGTGTGTGTGTGTGTGTGTGTGTGTGTGTGTGTGTGTGTGTGTGTGTGTGTGTGTGTGTGTGTGTGTGTGTGTGTGTGTGTGTGTGTGTGTGTGTGTGTGTGTGTGTGTGTGTGTGTGTGTGTGTGTGTGTGTGTGTGTGTGTGTGTGTGTGTGTGTGTGTGTGTGTGTGTGTGTGTGTGTGTGTGTGTGTGTGTGTGTGTGTGTGTGTGTGTGTGTGTGTGTGTGTGTGTGTGTGTGTGTGTGCGTGCCTCCCTGCATATGTAGTGAGTTTTCACAGACTGCTTGCCATGTGTCCAGTGGGCCTGGAGTCACTCCAACAACTTGTAATCAAAATATATAAATCACACTTTCTTGCTGCAGTGTGAACTTGACTGCACAATAACGTCTAGGTTGTCGAGTAATTAGCACCCCCCACATTATGGCTTCATTAGTCCAGTATCTGTCAGCTTAGCTTTGTTAGAAACACAAACCGTTGCTCTACATTCTTTGAAGGACTGTTTCGTGGATTTTTTGAAGCACAGACAAATCGTTAACAATCAATCTACAACAAAACATGTTACTTTCGGTGTATATAATGACAGTTCTCTGTTGTAATGGTCACAATTATAACATAATATCTCTGTATTCTGTGTTTTCAGTCAAATGTACTGTAGGTCAGACTCTGTTATTTACGCCTGGAGGTGTGGCTGTGGGAATGTTGTTACGCTTTCCCTAAAATTGCTATCTTGTCTACACACCTTTGGGAAAAGGCCCAAGATGGATCTTCTTTGAATAGACATAGATCATCTTATATCAACACAATTGACACTCACTTCTGCTGATTATAGGAAAATTAGAATCACAGAGATTTGTGGAGAAGTAGGAGAGAAGGAGACCTCTGAATGTTGTGCTGTAGCCCAACTCCGGACATGTTCATTGCGCGCTCTACCAAACAAATTTGGCATAGCGTGTGGTGTTAGAATGCCCCTATGGCCTTTCCCAAAGGTGTGTGGGCAAGATAGCAATTTTAGGGAAAGCGTAACAACACACCCCAGGTGCAAATAACGGAGTCGGCATAATGAATGTAGGGACAGTGCAAGCTGCCCTGCCAGTAATTCAAGGGCGACGGGTAGGGTAGTGCCAACGGCTAAGGCACTGGTAAATAATAGGGCCCTAGTCCCTTATGGGTCCATTTGGTTACGTTTGCACATTCAGATTGATGGGCTTTCTGTGGCCTAATGCATAAGAGGTCCTTGAAATTAAAAAAAGTTTGAGAACCACTTCCATAGGTAACTTTTCAAGTCAAAATGATTTCCCTTGAGTAAAAAAGTTCACAAGGGCAGACGGACACAGCTGAGGTTCTAGAGAATCAGGAGAGACGGACCATCTGACTCTGGCAGATGGAGTGATGGATGGATGGAGGGAGGTAGGGAGCGAGGGAGGGAGGGAGCAAGTGGAACGGTGCAGGAGACGAGAGGAGAAACTTGAAATCAGGACGACAAGACCAAATGCTTATCAGCTGTTCCCAAGGCGCTGATTTCACTTTGCATCCTGTCTGCTCCAGTGCACTTACCTCATGCCACAGATAACATGCCATAGTGGCATGACCACTAACTCACATACAGTGCTGTGCGTGCGTGCGTGCGTGCGTGCGTGCGTGCGTGCGTGCGTGCGTGTTTGTTTAAAGCCTGTTTTATACTTTACAATACAACGAAAATGTTCAGCATAATATGATGACTTGGGCTTTAGACTTTTCTCTACAACATCAGTACTATTTTGAAGGTGAATTCCGGACTAGCTGTTTTCTTACCGTAAAATGTCGATCATATATCCATTGATCATATATCCATTGATCATATATCCATATTGATCATTGGGAATAAAAAGAAGCTCCTCAGGTCCGACCGCGCACGGCGGGTGAATTGCTGAATCACTCATTTAGATTTGCTTGACGATTATATATATTTTGTTTACATCTGTAGTAGATGATGTTGAAAATAAGTCTGCAGAATGTCGTCAGTCTGTGGCTTCCACCTTGACCAGGACGACGTTTTAACCCAACCTACCTGCTTAAAGCCATTGTGCTCTATATAATCTTTTTTGTTTTCGTTTTTTTTCGCCACCAACAGTGGTTCAAACATAATATATTGTCATCAGCATTAAACAAAAGAAAATAAATGGCTAGTCTCCTTTAACTTTTGCCATACACGGTATGTTCCTCGCCGACGTCTGTCTGTCTCGTGTTTAAATCTCAGATATGCTCACCCACTCTTTCTCTTTCTCTCTCTCTCTCTCTTCTCTCGCTGTAGAATGGAGCTGTTCCAGGTGAGCCCGCGAAGACAGACGAGAACACGCGGAGAGGGAACTGGGGGAACCAGATCGAGTTTGTCCTGACCAGCGTGGGCTACGCCGTGGGCCTGGGAAACGTCTGGAGGTTTCCCTACCTCTGCTACAGAAATGGAGGAGGTACGTTGTTCCTTTTGACCCCGGGATTTGGATATTGGGAGATGTATTCAATTTAGAACTAGAGATATTTTATTTTCTCGCCAGCACAGCTGGGAGAAAAACTATCCTTGTAAATTGGAAATCAGAAAATTCCCCGTCACAATAAACATTGGTTGGACTTTCTTCTTATTGTACTCCTGAGAAGATCCTGTTTAATGTTAGGAGACAACCTGATCCTGTTTAATGTTAGGAGACAACCTGATCCTGTTTAATGTTAGGAGACAACCAGATCCTGTTTAATGTTAGGAGACAACCTGATCCTGTTTAATGTTAGGAGACAACCTGATCCTGTTTAATGTTAGGAGACAACCTGATCCTGTTTAATGTTAGGAGACAACCAGATCCTGTTTAATGTTAGGAGACAACCTGATCCTGTTTAATGTTAGGAGACAACCTGATCCTGTTTAATGTTAGGAGACAACCTGATCCTGTTTAATGTTAGGAGACAACCTGATCCTGTTTAATGTTAGGAGACAACCTGATCCTGTTTAATGTTAGGAGACAACCTGATCCTGTTTAATGTTAGGAGACAACCAGATCCTGTTTAATGTTAGGAGACAACCTGATCCTGTTTAATGTTAGGAGACAACCTGATCCTGTTTAATGTTAGGAGACAACCTGATCCTGTTTAATGTTAGGAGACAACCTGATCCTGTTTAATGTTAGGAGACAACCTGATCCTGTTTAATGTTAGGAGACAACCTGATCCTGTTTAATGTTAGGAGACAACCTGATCCTGTTTAATGTTAGGAGACAACCTGATCCTGTTTAATGTTAGGAGACAACCTGATCCTGTTTAATGTTAGGAGACAACCTGATCCTGTTTAATGTTAGGAGACAACCTGATCCTGTTTAATGTTAGGAGACAACCTGATCCTGTTTAATGTTAGGAGACAACCTGATCCTGTTTAATGTTAGGAGACAACCTGATCCTGTTTAATGTTAGGAGACAACCTGATCCTGTTTAATGTTAGGAGACAACCTGATCCTGTTTAATGTTAGGAGACAACCTGAAACCTTCAGAAGATCCTGTTTAATGTTAGGAGACAACCTGAAACCTTCAACAAGATCCTGTTTAATGTTAGGAGACAACCTGATCCTGTTTAATGTTAGGAGACAACCTGATCCTGTTTAATGTTAGGAGACAACCTGATCCTGTTTAATGTTAGGAGACAACCTGATCCTGTTTAATGTTAGGAGACAACCTGATCCTGTTTAATGTTAGGAGACAACCTGATCCTGTTTAATGTTAGGAGACAACCTGAAACCTTCAACAACATTTGGGCTCCTTTCTCAATGCTCTGCCTTCATTGACTCCTCTTGGGTGATAACGTATTAACAATTTGCTGTTCCTGTGAAAGTTGTGGCACACTTTGCTATGCCATTACTTTTAGGGCTCGAAACCCTGGTTTTGTAGTTGTCACATCTAACAATCTAACAATCTACTTTTGCTCATTTTGAATTTGAATCCTGAGAAGTAACAGTTTTGGACATAATGGTTTCCACCCGACAGAGACGAATTACATTATGCTACTTCATAATTTATACTTTTTCAGTATGTTACATTTTGAAACATGTAAAGGAATTGTAAGACCAAGGTATCACTATACTATACGGTTATTTTCTGTGATACTTCCCTGCCAAAAGCAATTAGATTTGTGTCTGGTTTAAAGGACAGCTGTAGAGTTAGATTGACTACTAAACGTTCTTTATGTATTTAATTCTGAAAGTAAATGCAGACCCTTACTGGTCCAACACCCCAGATTGTCCTGTGTTTGGAGATCCACCAGCACCATTTAAAGTCTGTATAGTTTAATTCGGTCAAGTAACCTCTTAACCGTGCCAATATTCCAAGTCCTTTCCTTGGCATCAGTCCCTCTTATGTTCACATGTTTTCACTGCAAATATTTGGGTTAGTCTTGTATGTTTAGCGGTCACAGAAGCCCCCGTAGAAGGTGTACGTATGCTCTTGTTTGTCTTTTTATCAGCAGGTTGTGATGTTCTGGTCTGAGAATTAGTTGTACTGGGTACATTTTAGCGGGGTTTTTAACCACTGTTTCAGAATGATTCACCATTTTTGGTAAATGGTAAATGGTGCATTTATATAGCGCCTTTATCCAAGGCGCTTTACAGAGATTGTGCATTACATTCACCCATTCACACGCACATTCATACACCGATGGCAGCGGAAACCATGCAAGGTACCAACCAGCACATCAGGAGCAATTAGGGGTTCAGAGTCTTGCTCAAGGACACTTCGACAGTAACTCTGGGGGAGCCCGGGTTCGAACTGGCAACCTTGCGGTTTCCATCCAGCCACTCTACCCCTGAGCCATCGCCGCTTTCAAGATTTGAAAACTGTGACTCGCTGTGAGCTTGTTTATGATGTCTGCTATAATAGCCAACCTGACAATGTATAAAATATGGAAATAATTGTGATGCTATAGTAACTGGGGAACGCCTGGAACCCCCCCAAGGACCCCTGGGTGTCCCCACACCCAACTTTGAGAACCGCTGTCCTACAGCTGGTATGGGCCAGTGTGGTTCTCAAAGTGGGGTCTGGGACCCCCAGGGGTCCTTGAGGGGGTTGCAGGGAGTCCACAGCTAAACTGGTAACTCTCAGACTGAGAGTGTACAATTTGGTTCAATGTGTACACTCTCAGAGTTCTGGGAGTCCCGTGGCCCTAACTGGGGGTCCTTGAAATGAAAAGGTTTGAGAACCAGTGGTTTTGGGGGACATGGCACTAACACTAATGATGTAACCGTGTGTCCCTGGAAATGTGACTGACTTGCTTGTCTTGGTGCGTGCGTTGTCCAGGTGCCTTCATGCTGCCATACTTCATCATGCTGGTGTTCTGTGGGATCCCCCTGTTCTTCCTGGAACTGTCCTTCGGTCAGTTTGCCAGCCAGGGCTGTCTAGGAGTCTGGAAGATCAGCCCGATGTTCAAAGGTCAGTGCATCCACTTGTGACGCCCACGATGCGTTCATACCGGGTGTGCGTGTGCGTGTGCGTGTGCGTGTGCGTGTGCGTGTGTGTGCGTGTGTGTGTGTGTGTGTGTGTGTGTGTGTGTGTGTGTGTGTGTGTGTGTGAAAGACTAGTTTTGAGAGTTTTCTATGCACTACGTGCATACTCAAAGCGCTTTACAGTGGTCCATTCATCCATACATTGGGACTATCCACTATCCACATTTGGGAGCTGCTCGCTAAGATGTGCTGTACATAACTGGTAAATGGTGCATTTATATAGCTCCTTTATCCAAAGCGCTTTACATAGGTTGTGCATTACATTCACCCACATATTCATACACCGATTGTGGCGGAAACCATGCAAGGCACCAACCTGCACAATTCAGAGTCTTGCTCAAGGACACTTCAACACTAACTCTGGGGGAGCCCGGGATCTAATTGGGAATGTTGCAGTTCCCAAGCGGCCGCTCTACCGGCCACTCTACCGCTGAGCCACTGCCACCCCCAGTGGGGGCTGTCTGTGTAAGCCATCGGATCAGACTTGACATAGAGGTACAGTTGGGTGCCACCGATATTGTCCCTTATCATTTGACCCATTTAGGCCTGACCTCAAAATTAAGTTTTCTGAAATAAATATTTTCACGATTTTTCAAAAATAGCAGATCTACAAGCTCATAGCGCGCCACCGAGTGGCGCGCTATGAGCTTGTAGATCTGCTATTTTTCAATAGCTAAATTATAACATAATGTTTAAAACACCAAAAGGGGTTCCCGCCCAAAATGGGTTAACTGTCCTTTTGCGCAGATCACGCAAACCTCAGCAAAAAGAAAAGGACAATATCGATGGCCTCCAACTGTATGAACAGATACTCATGTCATGGCTTTTTCTACCTTTTGTCACCATCTTTTTTTGGCAGATTCATTTTTTTTAACCCAACCAAACACTTTCCAGATTCATTTGATCGTTGCGTTCTCTTTTTTGCTCCATTTGCCATCTTGAAAAACGTTGGCTGACCTTCTGAGCTACAGATAAAATGATTGCGTTCTTGCTCCCAACTCGTGTCATTTCAGATACCATTGGCATCCAATGACAGGACACCCTTTCAGTTACCACTTTGACGATGTCGGATCATAACCAATTTAATGTACACATAATTACGCTAATTGGACAGCGCTGAGTCGGCAGAAGCGGGCTTCGGACCACTCTGCTCAGGCACTCGCTTGGCCGTCACTTCTGTCAGGCACGCCTCGCAGGGTTCAAGACATCTTCAGCCATGTTTTGAACTTGCCAACATTGCCTGGTTCTCAGTCACGTCCACATTCCATCATCAGTCACGTGACAGCACTTCTCTCACTCTGAGTTGAATTGTTGCTGTGCAACCGTTGTGTTGGTGCTGGTAATCATAGACACCTGTGGTCATAGAATGCTGAAGTGCTCTTGAACGCGGCTCTGAGGCCTTAGTAATGCATTGTGTGGCTGCCAGGTGCAATGGAAAGCAACACTTTTGCACATGTTGGACATGAAAAAGCTCCTACTACAACTGTCACGGTTGCATGTTTTGCCTATTTCACTGAATTTGTGTTTTCCTAATCTCCCAGTCCCATATCCATCCCACAATACAGTACTGTAGATGGTACAGTACTGTGATGACATGGTCAACAGCACTTTTCTTAACAATGTTACAAAGTGCTTAGACAATAACAGAACATTGACACAGAGTAAAATTAAAGGAACTATATGCAAGGGATCATCAATGGGGAGCGGGCCATTATTGAGAAATAAGCAGGGTTTATTTCTCAATAATGACCCACTCTCTGTTGATTGTCCCACTTATTACAAGGCTAAAGAAATAAATAAAAATAAAAAAGTCAGCGGGGGTGTCGAATGAGAGGATGGAGGCACTATGTGTCTCCTCACTGGCAGCCGAGGCAGTAATAGTATAATCGCAATGTTTGTGCGAGTCAATTTATTGCCTTTAATGTCACCAATTAAATCTTAACACATTGAGAAAAAAAGATTTTGATTTTTTTTTTTACATTTTGTGCCCAAGACGTCCACAGACAAAATGTAAAAATAAATCACAAAAATCAAAACCATTTTTTTTCCCATGTTTTAAAATGTATTCCCTGTGATGCTGTGACATGGCTATTTAATAATCTTGACCATTATATTGTCTTACTAACGTCTCTATCTCTGTTCGACTCCAGGTGTGGGCTACGGCATGATGGTGGTGTCGACATACATCGGCATTTACTACAACGTGGTCATTTGCATCAGCTTCTACTACTTCTTCACGTCCATGACCAACCTGCTGCCATGGACCTACTGCAGCAACCCCTGGAACACGCCCGCCTGTGTGGGCGTGATGGACTCTAGCAGCGGGACTCTCAACACCAGCCTGGTCAAGTCCATTGCCAAGTTGGCCAACGCTACCTCCAGCGTGGTGGCGGCGGGCGTCACAGAAGTGGTCAACAAGACCAAGAGGACCAGCCCCAGCGAAGAGTACTGGAGGTAAAGAGATGTGTTAGAAACGCTGTGGTTGAAGTTTCAGAACAATGCATGATTCATTGCTTCATTGATAAAATGCACACAGGCCCTATATCATACTGTCATACTGTCACACGCAGATCGCAAAAAATGTGCTTTTCTTCGTGATGTTTTTTAAAAACACTCCATTTTCGGTAGCCTGGCTCCAGCTCTGAATTGCTAGCTACTCCCATTAAAAACAATATGTTGAGTAAAGCGGAGAATTTTTAAACCTTTTGAATTTTGGAGGGGAATTTCTTTGACTGCAATGACATGCCCGAAATAGGGACTCCAGGCTTAAATACGTGTTGATTCCATGCTCATCGTTGACTTATTATGTTGAAGCTCAGATGCTCTAATGGGCAGCTGGACATGGTGAAAGGGCTCTACAAAACATGCTCCAATCAAACAACGCTGTTTACACGCTGTATAAAAAAGTTCCAGAGTTCCAGTTCCAGAGTTCCATACTGTGAATGGAAACGTTTTAGTGATTTTGTCATTGATTTGTGAATACCAATGTGGATTAAACGAGGTGAATGGTTGGTTGTTTGGCTAATCGTGGCTAAGCGCTAATCAGCATGCAGAAGGGCTTCAGAACGCCTACTGCTTAGTGCATTCTTGGTTCATTTTTCAAACACTCATTTTTGAGCAACAACCAGGATTAGCATTTCTCGCAGTTCACTTTTAAAGAAAGTCAGACTCCTTTTTTTCTGCAGTTGAAGTAGTGCAGTAAAGTGATTGTTTTTATAGGCACACACCATAGAAACCTGAATAGAGCCCTTCATGTGATATATTTTATATATGTGTGAGCTCAGATCAGATCAGTATTAACCCTCAAAAATGTTGACCTGAGATCAGATTCTAAAAATGTCTTCTACATCCTGACAGTTTTCTGAAAAAGCTATGTTTCTATGTCAGTCGTTCTTCGATTTTTCAAAAATAGCAGACCTACAAGCTCATAGCGCGCCACCGAGTGGCGCGCTATGAGCTTGTAGATCTGCTATTTTTCAATAGCTAAAGCATAACATAATGCTAACACCAAAAGGGGTTCCCGCCCCAAAATGGGTTAAGACTTGAGAAGACAACTGGCATATCCACAAATGCTCATGACGAACAGTTTTAATGTAACAACTTGGAATAAAATCCTCCTGCATTAGAAAACAAACATTTACATATAGGGGAATCCTCCCCCTCAGGGAGATATGAGGCTCCTAGGCTTCAATCTTTGGATAACCGTTATGTAGTTCTGCAAACACACTCACACTTCCTTCATGTGTACATGATAGGTTATTCAAACACAGTGCTGGCATTAACAAGTATTATGCAATTATGCACATACGCTTGTATGTTCTGAGGTCTGGGTGGTTCTCTCAGCACACCATGAAGAAAGGGCCACTTGTTTCTTTCCCCTCTGTCTGTTGAAGTAAGCCATTGTTTTGGTATGGCTGCTGTTCGCTGTGCCACACTCCAGCCTTGAAATATGGGCTGCAGCCGTGCATACAGGCTATATCTGGACAATTCTCCTTCTATTATTGTAGCGTTTGCCCCAAGTGATTCAATACCAACTCCTCCATTGTTAGTCAGCTTTATTAATGATCAAGTCATTTGAACAGGCTGCTGTTGGTCGTAGCCTACCACAAAACACACAGAGCAGACAGCTCTCAACATGCAGCAGCAACAGAAAAACAAAGAGAACTCTTCCTCCGAACCACTGGAAATATAAAGGCTATTTTGTGTCCAGCCCTTAGCTTTAGCCTCTCGCCCTGTCGACCATATATCCCCCAGCCTACAGGTGGGACCATATATCCCCCAGCCTACAGGTGGGACCTACTGTATCTCGACAGCCAGATTGACTGGCAGGCTGGATTCTCAAATGTTTTTATACCACAAGCCCATTTTATGGGGGTAGGTTTTTGGCGAGGCTACACATGATTTTTTTAAATTGAAATAAAGCATATTTTAATATTATAAATCATGAATTGGTAGCCTTGAATTGGAGTGAGAAGAATGCAGTGATTCCTGCTGATATTGTGTTACAGAAAAGTGTTTCTGAACACATTTGGAAATGGAAGCATATTCTAGATCTTTTGCCAGAACCTTAAAAAAAATGAAAGAAAGAAAGAAAACTTTTTAAAAACAAATAAGACAGACGTAATGGGAAGGATGCATGTTTCTTTTTTCAGTTGCAAGCCCAACTTCATCTTCCCGTGACCCCACTTGGGGTCCCGACTCCCGAGTCCACCCATAGTTTGAGAGCCTCTGCTCTAAAGTGCCTTCTTACAGTTTGACATTGTACACTGACATGTCTGTATGTATTTAATGTTTCTCGTTTTCCCTTTTAATTAATCCCTCTCTCTCCCCCTCCCTCGTCGTCAGAAACTATGTGCTGAACATCTCAGATGACATCGGTAACTTTGGCGAGGTGAGGCTACCTCTCCTGGGCTGCCTCGCTATCTCATGGGTGGTCGTGTTTCTCTGTCTCATCAGAGGAGTCAAGTCTTCAGGAAAGGTCAGTCTCACAGCTCTGACATCACTCTATAGTTGAAAGGCGTTGTTCTGTTTTGCTTCTAGAGACTCGGGCATTGGGTCTGGACTATGGAGAACCATGGAGAACCATGGAGAACCATGGAGAACCATGGAGAACCATGGGTCTGGACTATGGAGAACCATGGAGAACCATGGAGAACCATGGAGAACCATGGGTCTGGACTATGGAGAACCATGGAGAACCATGGAGAACCATGGGTCTGGACTATGGAGAACCATGGAGAACCATGGAGAACCATGGAGAACCATGGAGAACCATGGGTCTGGACTATGGAGAACCATGGAGAACCATGGAGAACCATGGAGAACCATGGGTCTGGACTATGGAGAACCATGGAGAACCATGGAGAACCATGGGTCTGGACTATGGAGAACCATGGAGAACCATGGAGAACCATGGAGAACCATGGAGAACCATGACTATGGAGAACCATGCATTGGGTCTGGACTATGGAGAACCATGGAGAACCATGGAGAACTATGGAGAACCATGGAGAACCATGGAGAACCATGGAGAACCATGGAGAACCATGGAGAACCATGGAGAACTATGGAGAACCATGGAGAACCATGGAGAACCATGGAGAACCATGCATTGGGTCTGGACTATGGAGAACCATGGAGAACCATGCATTGGGTCTGGACTATGGAGAACCATGGAGAACCATGGAGAACCATGGAGAACTATGGAGAACCATGGAGAACCATGGAGAACTATGGAGAACCATGGAGAACCATGGAGAACCATGGAGAACTATGGAGAACCATGGAGAACCATGGAGAACCATGGAGAACCATGGAGAACCATGCATTGGGTCTGGACTATGGAGAACCATGGAGAACCATGGAGAACCATGGAGAACCATGGAGAACCATGGAGAACCATGCATTGGGTCTGGACTATGGAGAACCATGGAGAACCATGGAGAACCATGGAGAACCATGCATGGAGAACCATGGAGAACCATGGGTCCATTGGGTCTGGACTATGGAGAACCATGCATGGAGAACCATGGAGAACCATGGGTCCATTGGGTCTGGACTATGGAGAACCATGCATGGAGAACCATGGAGAACCATGGGTCCATTGGGTCTGGACTATGGAGAACCATGCATGGAGAACCATGGAGAACCATGCATTGGGTCTGGACTATGGAGAACCATGGAGAACCATGCATGCACTGTTTACAGAAGTGTGTTCCAAATGTGTTGTGCCCAAGACACACCAACTGTCAAGTAAAAAATTCAAGCTGTCAAGTTAGGTATTCATAGCAGTTCAAGCTGATAACACTTCACGGTGAGACACATCAGCTTTGTTTTTTGTGACAGTTATGGGGAGGGGTGAATAATTAAAATCAATATATATATACACTGTATATTTTTACACAGGGATGTGCTGACCATTGGGAAATCTGGGACAACTCTGTCCGGCCGGTCCAGTCCAGGCCAAACCAGGCCGGCCGTTTTTATGAAAAAACAAACAAAAAAACAAAACATCTACAGTATAGACGTCAATCCGTGTTTTCAGGGGATTGCGATAGAGGGCGTTCAACCGCAACCTGTGAGTTCATCTAGGGCTTACGGATCAGAGGACAACCGGGAAAAAATGCGATATAAACAAAACCAAGCCGGAAGTTATAGAATTATAGGATTTCACAAAACTACATTTTTCTTTGCTTTTCGTTCCTAGACAGTGTTTTGGTGAAAACAAGCTTCAACTGCTAATAACTAAAACACAGAACATTTCCGAAACACACTTGTGCAAGTAGAGACTATCTTCTTTCTTTGGTGTTTACATAGTAATGGAACAAAAATATTCTGTGGGTCTCAAAAATGCTGGCAGTGGCTGCAGACTAGAGAAACTCAATGTCCAGGGACATCATTTATATATAGTGATGATAATATTTTTCACGTATTACTATGTGGTTGTCACAAAATCCTATGGAAGACCTGGACCAAATGTGTGGCAAACATGTTGTGAATTGAAACATGTGGTGTGTGTGTGCGTGTGCGTGTGTGTGTGTGTGTGTGCGCTTGCGTGTCCAGGTGGTGTATTTCACAGCCACATTCCCATACGTAGTTCTGACCATCCTGTTCATCAGGGGAATCACTCTGGATGGAGCCGTCAACGGTATCAAATACTACCTGACTCCACAGTGGGAGAAAATCCTTGATGCCAAGGTACTGTACCACTGTAACATTGATTGATTGATTGATTGATTGATT
This sequence comes from Electrona antarctica, assembly GCF_951216825.1. Taxonomy (NCBI): domain Eukaryota; kingdom Metazoa; phylum Chordata; class Actinopteri; order Myctophiformes; family Myctophidae; genus Electrona; species Electrona antarctica. The sequence continues at coordinate 39,912,821 of NC_136800.1, read as the reverse complement.
GATTGATTGATTGCCACCCAACATTCATACTGTAGACAGACCGATTTTCTGCATTCTCTTGTGCTCTGGATTTAATGGTGTGTGTGTGTGTGTGTGTGTGTGTGTGTGTGTGTGTGTGTGTGTGTGTGTGTGTGTGTGTGTGTGTGTGTGTGTGTGTGTGTGTGTGTGTGTGTGTGTGTGTGTGTGTGTGTGTGTGTGTGTGTGTGTGTGTGTGTGTGTGTGTGTGTGTGTGTGTGTGTGTGTGTGTGTCCATCTAGGTTTGGGGAGATGCTGCATCCCAGATCTTCTACTCTCTGGGCTGTGCCTGGGGCGGTCTCATCACCATGGCCTCCTACAATAAGTTCCACAACAACTGTTACAGGTTGGTACCCCTAGTAGGTCCTGTTAGTACCGGAAACAAGAAATCCGCCATTAGCATCTGTCAGATATTTCAGAGGAAGGGAAAGTCAAGTGAACAATGCAAATGCCGACTTCAGCTATTTCTCCACCAAAGTGCGTTGATACATAAAGAAAAATGAAAAAATCTATACATCTGTGCATCAAGTGTACTCATGCACCAATACAGTCGGATTTAAACTTTAAACCTTTTTAAAAATTGGTTTTAACAATTAGAGTGCTTAACTAATTCATCGACCAGTTACTAATTAGCATCCTGCCAATCTGGCGATTCAAAAAACATACATCATTGAGTATTTAATACCAGTAAGACGCCCTGAGGGCGAGGACGCTTGCATGCATCCGCCTGGGTGACGGCAGACTGCTGGGTGAGCGAGGACGCTTGCACGCATCCGCCTGGGTGACGGCAGACTGCTGGGTGAGCGATGACGCTTTGGCGTGGGGGGTCAGATCAACATATGGAAGGAATTCTGCACTGCCCATATATGGAACGTGCCTTGACTGAGTGTACAGGGTTTGATGAGGTCAGATCAACATATGGAATGTCAGAACAGGAAGGACGGGTGGGAAAGGATAAACATATGTCAGAACCGGTCAGCTCCATATATGGAGATCTAAGGGTTTGAGGTCAGATGTGGAGTTGCTGGCTGGCTCCATATATGCAGATCTAGGTGATGATCCAGGGTTAGATGAGGTCAGTGTCGTGATCGTCATATGTGGAGATGGCCATATATGGTGGCGTGACGTGTCACAAGGCGTGATGTCACGAGGCGTAACCATATATGGAGGCGTGATGTCACGAGGCGTAACCATATATGGAGGCGTGATGTCACGAGGCGTGACCATATATGGAGGTGAAATGCGACCTGCGGTGCCTTTTCTTCTAGTGCAATTAATTGCTTCTGCAAAGTTACGAATGTTTACCTTCTTGAATGGCAGCGGTAGCCGAACGGATTGCGGAGCGGTCTTGATACCGGAAGGTCGCCAGTTCGAATCAGCGGTCCGACACGTTAAAATTACCACCGCTGAAGTGCCCTTGAACAAGGCATTGAACCACTACGATGAAATGTTCTATGAGCAGGGCCTGGCTGGAAACAAGTTCTTGAGCTTAGCCCAGATACCCTGGGTAAATATAGTAATCATTTCATTTCATTTCATTTCATTTCAGCTCTTATCTAGAAAAGTAGCTAGTTATTCATGTGTATGATGAGCCTGTGTACTTTACTGTACAGTATGTGTATAACTAAGTGTGAAACCTTTGGTTTACATGCACGTATCTGTGTCAGGGGCAGGGCTTCTGGTTTACATGCACGTATCTGTGTCAGGGGCAGGGCTTCTGTCTGTTTGGTGTACATGCACGTATCTGTGTCGGGGGCAGGGCTTCTGTCTTTGGTTTACATGCACGTATCTGTGTCGGGGGCAGGGCTTCTGTCGGTCTGTAGTGTCTGTTTTTGTCTTTTGCTCTCATGCTGCAAATTCCCACAGACAAGTGTGCGTACTGCTTGGGGTTGTGGTGAATTAAGCAGCGTGTGTGTGTGTTGCTGGGCTGTTCAGCAAGAAGCACTGACAGATGGGGTGGTTCCACTTGTCTTTTCATTACAACCTGGTGCATCCATCATGCCAGTTCACATTAACTGCGAAGGTGTGAACACTCTTGGCCACATTGCGAGCCAGGCTTCCTGCTGAGGCGGCCTGGCTCACATCGAGTTCACATCCCAGTGAAGTTTAGGTAGCTATTTGGGCACAATCTGGACCAATTAGGCCTATGTATTTAATGTATGCCTTGAACGCTGAAAACGTCGTACATGCTTGGTTGTTAAATGCTTATTGGTCAGCCCTAGGGATGTTGAATCTGGATTCATGTCTGATTGTCACCACCCTGATTGTGTAATTATGTAATTAACTGTTAAGGATCCCTGGCTAAAACCCATTCTGGGCGGGAACCCCTTTTGGTGTTTTACCCCCTCAGGCCGGGAACCCATTTTTGGGTTCTGTACAGTATGTACAGTATTCAAAAATGTAAAAATGTTGAAACCTTAGGTCAGGATTTAGAGGCCTCAGGCCTAAATGGGTTAAAACATTATACTTGCCCTCTATAACTAAATAAAAAAATAAAAACACCTTAAACATTTTATTTCTTTCGTGAAAACAGAATATTTCACTCAATAGGAACTGATCCCGTCGCAAGTTGACGATGTCATATGTCCATGTGTGGTCCAGCCCTATGTAATGTATGGGATGCACATGCTAATACAAATTATTTAAAAATATTGCTTTGATGCTCATATTAACCTACGGAGCCCCTGAATGGCCATGATAATTATTATCATGGCATGGCATGACGATTGACGAGATAATATCTTGTACGGACGAGATAATAATGATCTTGTCCGGACGAGATAATATCTTGTCCGGACGAGATAATATCTTGTACGGACAAGATACAATATATTTTGAATGCATGGCCATTCAGGGGCTCCGTATTAACCTTAGGAAGTATTACGTTTTTTATTAGCATATGCATTCCAAACATTCCATAGGGCTAGACCATATGGGCATATGACATCATCAACTTGCAACAGGAGCAGTTCCTATTGAGTGAAAGATTCTCTATTTATGAAATAAATAAAATATTGAAGGTGTTTTTATTTTTTTATTTTAGTTGTAGAGGGCAAGTATAATGTTTTAAGGCATATTTGTCTTATTAGCCAGGGATCCTTTTAAGCTTAAAAGTTACAGTAGGCTATGTAAATCAATGGTCCCATTACTGTAAAATGCCAAATGTTTTGTAGCATATAACCTAGGGCCAATCTATAAAAACTACAGGTTGGATTGCCAGGTACTTACTGTGCAGCATCATTATTTTTAGCATCATTATTTTTAGCCCTGCTAGTGGCAGGTGTTGAAGCATGGCTGTTGGTTTGGTCCCAAATATCATATCTTGAAAACTGCAGGCTGGATTGCTGTGTAACATCATGCTCCGCCTATGATTGGCTGTGTAACATCATGCTCCGCCTATGATTGGCTGTGTAACATCATGCTCCGCCTATGATTGGCTGTGTAACATCATGCTCCGCCTATGATTGGCTGTGTAACATCATGCTCCGCCTATGATTGGCCCTACTGATTTTGGTGACCCATCCTCTAGCGCCACCATTTCGCAAAAAAAGAAAGAAAAAAAAAGGAAATACCTCTTGCTCACACTTGACAAGATATCTTGAAAACTTCCTCTGCTCCCCAGTCACCCAATGGCCTTTCTTAGTGCCTAACTGAAGAACATAATTGTTAAGAAACCTGCTCGTTGAGGTTTTTGGTGGGTGAACCCTAACCATTCGAAGCCCATTTGCCCTGTAGTGACGATGACAATGTTGTTATTTTGGTCTGGTTTGCTTTAAGGAGCAGCACAACCACAGCAGTAGAAGGGCTCCCTCGTAACAGAGATCTTGTATCTCAATGGAATTCACCTGTAAAAGAATAACGGTCAAATACAACGATAACGTACAATTCATTCTTGCCTGATGGAGCATATATTATGCTTGAGCACTTGCGTCTTCCCAAGTCCTGGGGCCTCACCGATTGCAAATCTGAGCAGGCATGTGCACTGAAATGTCAAGTGTGAACACACATGCGGACACACCTGAGTTGCGATGTGATTGCAAACATTTGCATTGTAAAAACAAGTGTAGCCATATCCAAAGATAAGCATGGCAGGGGGGGGGGGGGCTGCAGTAAGAGGAGAGGACAGGCACACATAGGCGATGACGCAAAGATAGAGGGATGAGAAAGGAAGTGAAGGGCCGACTGTACATGCATGTCACAGTGGTGACAGGATAGAGAGCTTGTCTTAGACAGTACTGGAGGTAATGAGGCCACTGTACAGAGAGGGACACGAGGAAAATGCAGGGGGGGGGTTGAGAGTTGAGAAAAGGAGGACCTGTCATTCAGCCTCTTCCTGTAAGGCACGCGAGGTTTCACTGCGGAGTGCGGAGGGCTCAAGTTGTAGGTGCCGAAGAGGAAAGTCTTGACTAAATATAAATGAGGGACGGGATGGAGAGACGTGAGATAAGGGGAGGTCAGCAGGAGCGACAGAGATAAAGAAAAACTTTGACTGTGTTTTGACTGCAGTTAAGGAACCTGCGTGCCTCTGAGCCTATGTGCCCCAGAGCTGGTGTGCCTGAGGGTTGAGGGAATGGGGATGGTGGGTTCAGGGAAGAAGATAAGGAGTGGAGGAAGATGCTGCTGAGTCCCATGTGAGGGAGCTGTAGGTTGTGTGGTCCCCACGTGCTGAAGGAGCAAGCGTAGGAGGGAATATAAACTGGGGGGGTGGGGGTTTGAAGGCAGAGCATTATCATTTTGTTCTCCTGCCAGGAGTGTGTGAGGTTGTGCGTCAGCGTGGTATCTCCTCGTGCAGCAGCACAGTCAGTCGCATAATCATCTTCCTTGGCAGCTGTGGCTCTGGAGGTAGGGTGGCCTTGTGGGAACCAGAAGGTTCCCGGTTAAATCTCCGGCTCTTCCTGGCTTCATGTTGAGGGTGCTACCTTGCATGGTGGCCTCCACCATCTGTGTGAATGGATGAATGTAGCACACATTGTGAAGGATTTTTCATTTCATTTCATTCATACATTGGGAGGTGAAGCGGCGGACAGTCGACGCCAGCGTCCTCACTTCCCACTTTCACACACCAATGGTGGCAAGCTTACACCGACCGACTCATTGGAGGCAATGTGGGGTTCAGTGTCTTGCCCAAGGACACTTCGACATGTGGACAGGAGGAGCGGGGATTTGAACCGCCGCCCCGGGAACTTTGCTTTACCTCCTGAGCCACAGCCGCCCCCGCCGATACCTGGCCTCCTGCAGCACCCAAGTGGCTTAAAGCTGAAATGCAGTCATTGTACCTTATCATAATAGGCCTATCTCACAGCCCGTTTTTCACGCCCACTTCCGGTAAATAGTGGTGACTTTAACATGGGCATTTACACGTTTTTTTCTCTGGAGAATCTAAGTACATTTTCTAATGTAAAAATGTGACAGACCAATATTATTATGAAGCAAACAATATGGTAAATCAGCTCGAACAGATAGAACAAACCTTACCTTGAGAAAACAAAAGTTGTAGACTTCTTAAATTACCTCTGTTAACATGAAGCGTCTATGGAGTGACGTCATGCTATCACCACTAACCCCGAAAGGGGGCGTATTAAGGGGGGCGGGGAAATTCTGTGAGATAGGCTTATTTGACTTGTAGAAGGTTGGGACTGGGAGTTCAAAAGGATTGGTCTGTAGTGATCTATCTAAGGACGAGGGCTTTCAAAACGGAAATTAAGTTTAGTATTAATACCGTATCTGGTCCTAAGTGGACATGGTTCTGGATTTGTTTGTCTTCTGTCAAAGCTATAGAGTTGAGCATTTTATGGGGGGTAAAATGGAAATTTGTGTCCTATACATCATTATTTGAATAAATTCCTTTGACTTAAAAAATAGATAAAAATACTTTTACTAACCCTTGCCATTATTACAATGTGTACGCTAGCAATCAATATGGGAACCCATCGGCAAAAAAAGGAAAAACAGTGCCCTCTGCTGTTTGTTTCGAATCTGTTCTTGAGAGATTAGCTAGCAATTAACTGCATCTGAAAAGACTGTAATAACTTTTACACTCAACTGCCAGCATGCTAGCTAGTTTCAGCCGCAGTGTCACTTCTCAACAGCATGCTCAACTGCACTGCTCACGTTGAATCACTCCTGACGCTTAGTTTTCTCTGTCTCTCTCTCTGTCTCTCTCGCTGTCATATATCCAGGGACAGCATCATCATCAGCATAACGAACTGTGCGACCAGCGTGTACGCGGGCTTCGTCATCTTCTCCATCCTGGGCTTCATGGCTCACCACCTGGGCGTCCCCGTGGACGAGGTGGCCGACCACGGCCCGGGGCTGGCCTTCGTGGCCTACCCAGAAGCCCTCACTCTGCTGCCCATCTCGCCGCTCTGGTCCCTGCTGTTCTTCTTCATGCTGATCCTGCTGGGACTGGGCACGCAGGTGAGACCAGGGAGCACGTGTCCATGAACATGTTCACGATTTTGTTTGGTTCGGTGTATTGGTGTGAATTCGGTCTCAAGGTTGAGAATACCACAATACGGGTATTGCAAGTGGAATCACATTATCTCTGTTTCACTTAGTTTTTTACCATTTTAGTTATTTTCTTAATTGTTTGTTTGTTTGTTTTGTTTTGTAAAGCAACTTGCTAAGTATAGAAAAGCTACATAAAATGCATGTATTGTGTGCCATGGTTGGAATGCCGTACTTTATGTCTAACTTCAGATCTTTCTCCTGGCTGATATTGTCTGAGACTTTAGCTCATTATTATGTGTATCTCTGTGTTTGACCCTGTGTTGTTTGCTGTACTTGTAGTTTTGCCTGCTGGAGACCCTGGTGACGGCCGTGGTCGATGAGATCGGAACAGACTGGATCATGAGGAACAAGACGGTGGTCACTGGGGGAGTGGCTATAGTGGGCTTCCTGCTCGGGGTTCCACTAACCACACAGGTACATCACCGTGGTTACTGGGGGAGTGGCTGTAGTGGGCTTCCTGCTCGGGGTTCCACTAACCACACTGGTACATCATACACGTTGCACAAACACATAGCATTGCTGTCGAGCAGAAAGCTTCATAGTTTAACCTTTTTTCTTTATCTATATATATATATATATTAATGGCCTACTTAATCATACACAGCATCACACAAAAGTAGCAAATCCTCAAGCTCGAAATCGACATGTTTTGAGCTTCTCGTCTGCTACTTTTTGAGTGGTGTAAACCACTCCTACGACTGGCTTTGTTAGTCTGTCTGTCTGTGCAGAAAAAATGAGCATGGTTGCTACGATCACCCAGTTCACCCGGGTGTGATTTCATTACGTCAGACATTACGTCAGACCACAGCTGATCAGGCTATATAAGACCTTACACCACTCAGTTCACACGGGTGTGATTTTTATACTTTTGAATTTGAATCCTGAAAAGTAACCGTTTTGGACATACAAGGTTTCCACGATTTCCAGACGACACAAAGTAGGTAGAAAATGGCTCTTATGTGAAGATTATTGATTAAAAAAAACTTAAATGGTCCAGAATTTCCCTAAAAAAAGATTTGATTGTGAAATAATCCTTTAAATGTAATAACAGTGCCGGGTCTTGAACCTGAAGGCCGCCATCATTCATGTGGCTTCCTTTTCCTCGTTGGGGAAGGTACTTTTCTCGCTGTATAGTCATACTCACTTTCTAGTGGCGTGTGATGTGCATTAGTGCTGCAGTGCATGCAGAAGAGGTATTGGGATGTTGTATGAGGGTAGTGTGACATCTAGTGGTGGAACGTTGTCTATTGCACTTTTAATATTGACTTTTGCCTTTGTTTGCTGTGTGTGTGTTTAGGCAGGAATCTATTGGCTGTTGCTGATGGATAACTACGCTGCTAGCTTCTCTCTGGTGGTCATCTCCTGCATTATGTGCGTCTGTGTTATGTATGTCTATGGTAAGTAACCGCGGTCATCTCCTTCTGTATCTCACCACTACACACACGTAGTAGTGAATTATTCTATTGATGAATCTCTGGAATTATTTGAATTTGAATAATTCGAATAAACAATTATTATTATTTTAATATGTTTCCTTTCTATGTTTTTATAGGTGTTATTTATCAATGATAGATTATGAAACGATTATTTATTTATTTATTTTATAATCATTTAGACCTTGAACACCTACGTATACGTTGTTACACTTTTCAACATTCATTTAGACTGGGCCTCGGGTCTAAATGGGCCCTACTCTGCCTGGTGCCCTGTGACTGACTGTGTTGTGTTGCATGATGGGTGGCCTGTGACTGACTGTGTTGTGTTGCATGATGGGTGGCCTGTTTCTGTCTGTGTTGTGTTGCATGATGGGTGGCCTGTGACTGACTGTGTTGTGTTGCATGATGGGTGCCCTGTGACTGACTGTGTTGTGTTGCATGATGGGTGGCCTGTGACTGACTGTGTTGTGTTGCATGATGGGTGGCCTGTGACTGACTGTGTTGTGTTGCATGATGGGTGGCCTGTGACTGACTGTGTTGTGTTGCATGATGGGAGGCCTGTGACTGACTGTGTTGTGTTGCATGATGGGTGGCCTGTGACTGACTGTGTTGTGTTGCATGATGGGTGGCCTGTGACTGACTGTGTTGTGTTGCATGATGGGTGGCCTGTGACTGACTGTGTTGTGTTGCATGATGGGAGGCCTGTGACTGACTGTGTTGTGTTGCATGATGGGTGGCCTGTGACTGACTGTGTTGTGTTGCATGATGGGTGGCCTGTGACTGACTGTGTTGTGTTGCATGATGGGTGCCCTGTGACTGACTGTGTTGTGTTGCATGATGGGTGGCCTGTGACTGACTGTGTTGTGTTGCATGATGGGTGCCCTGTGACTGACTGTGTTGTGTTGCATGATGGGTGCCCTGTGACTGACTGTGTTGTGTTGCATGATGGGTGCCCTGTGACTGACTGTGTTGTGTTGCATGATGGGTGGCCTGTGACTGTGTTGTGTTGCATGATGGGTGCCCTGTGACTGACTGTGTTGTGTTGCATGATGGGTGCCCTGTGACTGACTGTGTTGTGTTGCATGATGGGTGGCCTGTGACTGACTGTGTTGTGTTGCATGATGGGTGGCCTGTGACTGACTGTGTTGTGTTGCATGATGGGTGGCCTGTGACTGACTGTGTTGTGTTGCATGATGGGTGGCCTGTGACTGACTGTGTTGTGTTGCATGATGGGTGGCCTGTGACTGACTGTGTTGTGTTGCATGATGGGTGGCCTGTGACTGACTGTGTTGTGTTGCATGATGGGTGGCCTGTGACTGACTGTGTTGTGTTGCATGATGGGTGCCCTGTGACTGACTGTGTTGTGTTGCATGATGGGTGCCCTGTGACTGACTGTGTTGTGTTGCATGATGGGTGGCCTGTGACTGACTGTGTTGTGTTGCATGATGGGTGCCCTGTGACTGACTGTGTTGTGTTGCATGATGGGTGCCCTGTGACTGACTGTGTTGTGTTGCATGATGGGTGCCCTGTGACTGACTGTGTTGTGTTGCATGATGGGTGCCCTGTTTCTGACTGTGTTGTGTTGCATGATGGGTGGCCTGTGACTGACTGTGTTGTGTTGCATGATGGGTGGCCTGTGACTGACTGTGTTGTGTTGCATGATGGGTGCCCTGTGACTGACTGTGTTGTGTTGCATGATGGGTGGCCTGTGACTGACTGTGTTGTGTTGCATGATGGTTGCCCTGTGACTGACTGTGTTGTGTTGCATGATGGGTGGCCTGTGACTGACTGTGTTGTGTTGCATGATGGGTGGCCTGTGACTGACTGTGTTGTGTTGCATGATGGGTGGCCTGTGACTGACTGTGTTGTGTTGCATGATGGGTGGCCTGTGACTGACTGTGTTGTGTTGCATGATGGTTGCAGGCCACAAAAACTACTTCAGAGACGTTGAGATGATGCTGGGATTCCCTCCTCCACTCTTCTTCAGGGTCTGCTGGAGATTCGTCTCCCCTACCATCATCGGTGTAAGTACACGCGCGCACGCACGCACGCACGCACGCACGCACGCACGCACGCACGCACGCACGCGCGCGCGCACGCACGCACGCACGCACGCACGCACGCACGCACGCACTCACTCACTCACTCACTCACTCACTCACTCACTCACTCACTCACTCACTCACTCACTCACTCACTCACACAGTTGAATTACTGTGACTCACTTTTGATGATACTGTGTATGTTGTCAGTGCCCTGCGAAAATGTCATTTTCATGTAATCAACTTCTCACATCACATGGAACATGACCTGAAATTTGTCAGAACATTTCATAAGTTAACAATGACAAATGCCAGAACATTTGGGATTGCATGAACCGGTGTAAACTCATAAAAGCGTGCCAACCCTATTTTATACAGTCCCTGGCATCTTGGTCTTGGTGACACATTGTTATTATGGACCTGACCTACATTTCAATCCGGGCGCTGTTGCTTTATTCCCGATATAAAGTTTTACTGCAAGTCTGATCAGTGGTATTTCCACAGAAAGCATATTAGTGCACTAATCTGCTATGTCGTCGTGTCGACCAAGAAACACGGTGTGATGGATTAGTGTTCTCAACTTTTTTTTTTCTCTTTTTTTTTGTCATGTGATAATATGACCAGCCATAGCTATTTTTTCCTATTAAAATCCCACTGTTTTTAAACTAGTATTCAACAATAAATGAATCGAGATGATGATGATGATGATGAAGCCCTCGTAAACTTTTCCCTCTCTTCTTCTCTCCCACATCTCCTTCCAGTTCATTCTGATTTTCACGGTAATCCAGTACAAGCCCATCATGTACAACGACTACGTGTACCCCAATTGGGCCCTGCTTATCGGCTTTTTCATGGCCATGTCCTCGGTGGTCTGCATACCCATCTATGCCCTCTACAAGATCTCCAAATCCCCGGGAAACACCTTCATGGAGGTACGGTGCTGTGTCCCCTTGAACACCTGGGAGAAAAGTGCTTCTCCTGGCTTATCTGCTATACTTTGCACAGTGGTTGGTTATAATGCACCATAGACAAAAAAAAACAAAAAAAGCATACATGTTAATTGCCAAATATCTACTACAGAGGACCTGGCACACAGTTTGACAACACTGGGACCGAGGTCTGCATTTCTTATGTATGTATTGTTTTTCATTCTCCCTTTCACTTATTCTTTCTTGTCTCTCTGTGTGGCTCTCTCTCTGTCTCTCCTCTACTATACCCCCCCCCCCCCATCTCTCCCTAGCGGTTGCGGGCTGCATGCAAGGCAGACCCCAAGTGGGGCCCTGCCCTACACGAGCACCGGATAGGCCGCTATGCGCCCATGGCGAACGAGCCGGACGCCGTGGAGGTGTGCCCACTCAAGGAGAAGGAGAAGGAGGAGCCGAAGGAGGAGCAGCAGGAGCAGGAGAAGAAGGAGGACATCAGCCTCACCATCCAGGGAAGCAACGGCTCCACCACCAACACACACAACAGCCCCAACCCCAGCGCATAGACACTGGGGGGGCGGGGGGGCCCACATTACTGAGGGGAGGGGAAGGCCTCGGCACGCCCCACCACCCCCCCCGCCCCAGCATCTCTCCCTTTCCCTCCCTTCATCACCTCCCATGTCCTCCAACCTCATACCCACCCATTCTCCTCACCCGACTTTCCCACAGTCCTCTGTGGGGGAGATCCCATTCGCTGGAGACCTTTACATATTGTAAGGGCTTATTATTTCTGTCCTAACCTCTTCTATCTGTCTGTCGTCTCTATAGAAAAGAAGAAAGAAAGAATGAAAGAAAGATAAATTAGGTCATCGTCCCAAAAGTTCCTTCTTCTTCTTTTTCTTTTTCTTCTTTTAGTCGGGGTTTGGGGATGTTGTTTAATTTTGTTTTTTCCTTTCATTTTTCTTTTGTACAACTTGACCTATGTTTCTTCTTCTTATTGGGGAGATGGAGGCAGATCCTGTGGAAATACGCGCAGCTGGAGGGGCACTCACTTTTTCCCCCTTGTTTCTTTTTTGTTTGCTAACGTTTATCCGTTTGAAATCAGCAGCTTTCTAGTGAACGTGCTGGCGGTTTGAAAGCTGGAGACAGAATGACTTTTCATAGTATGATTCTGTGCAGGGGAATATACGTTGTTTCATGGCACAAAACACTGATCTCCACCATAGTCACCCTCCGTTGAGACGAAGCCCGTCATTTCATGTTGCTGCTTGAGGGTGACTCCGAGCACAAGGAATTTACAAGCACACTTTCTGATCGTTTTTTTTTTTTTGTACCTTTTTAGTGTCACCGCTGCTTTTAAAAATGGCCACTGCTGTTAAACATGTGTAATATGTGCACATGCTCACAATGCGCACACAAATTACACACATGTTCAAACACAAGGCATGTTTGTCTCCAGCTTTCTAAATGTCCATCCTGACTGAAGCCCAAGAGTTCCTAATAATACCCAATCTCAGGGTCCCGAAAGAGCTACAATTCCTGGGTGGACGTTCTTCCTTACCTGTGGAAACCTTGCTTCGACTACAGGGGCTTAATAATCTAGGATTGCAGATTTTAGGGAACTAAAATTGGCTAGTGTTAATGTTTCATTGTTGGAAATCCAACGCGTACGAGCGGCGCACGTCTAGAAATAATATAGGTGGATGCAACTCATTTTTGTACATAAAAGTGCCATCTCTTTTTAAGTCTTCCAAGCGTTCTTTCCAAGTGAAATGCATCCTGGTACGTGGCGGGTCACTTCAGGCGGCTTGACCAGAGCATCCTGGTACGTGGCGGGTCACTTCAGGCGGCTTGACCAGAGCATCCTGGTACGTGGCGGGTCACTTCAGGCGGCTTGACCAGAGCATAGGATAAAGACGCACAACGTTCTTGTGTCACGGTAGTCTATCACAACATGTAGCCATGTGCCCCCATCAAGGCATGTTACCAAAAACGTGTTCAACATGCATGAACTTTTGTGTCTTTCATCACTTTTTTTTTTTTTTTTCAGATAGAAAATATATATATATATCAGACTGGTATCCATTCTGTCGCTTTGCAACGGAACTTTAAATGTTTTTGTAGGCATTGTTTTTTAAAAGCTCTGAGCCAAGCGGTCGGGTGACTATACGTGAAAACGGGAAGGAGAAAGGCCAATCGGTTGGCTTGGAGATGGAGCTCGTCTCCAGAAGATTAAGGAAAAAACAAACAAAAAAAACTTTACTGAATTACGTAGGTTAAAATGTAGTTGTATAGTATTGTTATTTCAATAGAATTGTCTTATTTTACCTCTCATTATTGTAAAGTAACATAGTAAATAATTATAAGGAAGACAACATATGTTTATTTTGTAAAGAAGTTACAGAATCTTATTGAACATAACCGTACTGTTTACCATTCCTCAACCATGACTTGATTCGCTGTCACTTTGTTGGAGGGTGTGATAGGGTAGCTTTGATAGGATAGTGACTGGTGTTCTGTTATCTCCAACGTCTCAGTATGTCCACGATGGACATATCATAGTAGAGCTATGATCTTAGCAGTATTGACTTCTGAAAATGTGACATTTTAATGGGAGAATAACAATGGGGGAAATCACCACAAAGTCACGCTAATACAGCAAGGATCAGGAGTCCATAAGGACACTAAAATGTAAGTCTAGGTCATTAATATAGCCAGCCTAACAGACTCGAGACTCAAGGTGCTGTGGCTGGACACTGGTTCAGAAGCGATGAAGATGAAACGTTCATCACAGAGTAGCCTTAGATATAGTGAAGGCGAACACAATAAGCTCAAAGTGGGTCTTGTTTTCCAAATGGTCATGAATTAAACTCACTTATTTTTAATTAGTATTTTTTTAATGGGCTTTTTTGTAATAGAAAGCCTCTCAGTATTTAAATAAAGGTTACTGTCTGTCACACAACGCAAGACTTAATAGAGCAGACGAGATCCTGTTAGTGACTGTGCCAGTTCAAAACATTTTAATCTCATCCATTCACACATGTATTTTTACATAACTATTCTCCAGAAATGATATCTTGTGAATTTTTATCAATGATAAAAAAAACATCAAATTGTTTCATATCAACTACAGCTAAATCGGGTTCTTCCAACACTTATATCATCTTCGAGGAGCATTATAATGGATGGTTTATAAATTCATAACAACAGATGGGCCGTAGGGATCCATTAGTTGGCAGCAGCTATGTACACTGTAAAAGAAAAAAGCTGCTGTTTAAAAATAATATATTTTTATGATACCCCATTTGCATGAGTAAACTGGCTGAATGGCTGGAAGTGTTCACATGTCAGTGCATGATGGGGGAGCTGGTTTCATCATTATGTCTTGCTTAGGGCTGCAACACTTCCATGTCATCGATTACAAATATATATTAAGAATCAATCCCTATATTTGGGGCATGTCATTATTGGTGAAGTAAAAAAAAAAAAAAAAAGTAACAAAGTATGTTTCACTATTTTTGCATGACACTGTTGTGCAACAAAGTAGAAAATGACACTTAAAGGATGCATTTAGACATTTTCAACCTATCTTCATATAAGTGGTACCCACTCATGCTTATTAAAAAAATTGCACCATTTTTGTCTACTCTGCCTGTGTCTCAGAGAAGGGCTGTGGACAGTTCAGAAACCCGCCAATCAGTGACATCAATGGGGAATCCAAGTTAATAGAAATTGCAGGCTTCATATTCCTGAATTATTTGCATGCTATAATGGAAGCCATTGTTCTTGCGTTAATAAAAAACAAAATAAAACATTTGTTGTTTGAAAGAAAAAGAGTACAGTACAGTACAGTGCAGTACAGTACAATACAGTACAGTACAGTACAGTACAGTACAGTACAGTACAGTACAGTACAGTACAGCACCACTCACTTCAAACATATCATGAGCGTTAGTGAGGACCAATTATAATATGTAGATAGGTTGAAAATGGGTGAAGTCGTCCTTTAAGTATTTAATTGACTTGTTGATGTGTAAAATTGATTTAAATGTCTATAACAAAAAAATGCATTTTGATTAGCAAAGAGTAATCGCTAAGACTAAAGGATAGTTGCAGCCCTAGTCCTGTGTACTGTATATCTGCCTTCTGTAGCCAGTGGTGCGTAGCCTCCACAATGCTACCATGCTATCTAGCTATATCACACCCCTCAACATCTTTGCTGGTCTGCCTATCCCTTTGTACAGTCATGTAAAAAACAAAAAACATAGTAACTGTAAGACCGATGTGTACTGTACGTGTGTGTTTTTCTTTGTTTTTATTCAAGGGACGGGAGGTGTGTTTGAGGTGTGCATTGTTTGGGGGTGGGGGGGCTGGGGTTTGATCACTGTGTTATTTTCTCATAGTGTCATTTAGACCATGTTGAGTGTTTTGTGTATTTTCTGTGTAGTGGACTTCTTGCTGAGTCTGCGTCTAGCGCAGCCATAGTTTCATATTGATGTGTGTGTAGTACCTCTAATCCACCACAACTAGCAAAGTCCTTATTCTGCTAACGTGCATTTTAATAATATTTTTGTTTTGTTTTTTTCTTTCTTTTGTTTTTTTACTAAAAGAGAAAGAAAGCTACACATGTTATGTTCAGATTTTAATCACCTTTTATCCAAGTTCAAAAACACTGCTCTTTTTGTCTTATTGAAGTTGTATTATGTAGAGAAATAAATATGAGATAAAAAGCCAGCTGATATCAAAATTGCCAAACAAAAAGCTTTGGATGTAAACTTGAACTACAAAGGAACGCTTGGTTTTGACTGTGAGGTTGGTGAGAACGCTGCAGGGGGAGGAACGCTTATCTGTGTAACACTGGTGTGTGTTACAGTACCTAAAGCAGTGTTACACATCGCAGGGCCGGCGCTGGTACAGGTCAGGATAACATACAGCCAGGCACACTACAGTGGAAACCTGTTTACAATCCGTTTACAGAGGTACGTGTTTGGCCTTTTACCCAAACTGTTGTTTTTAATCTGGGATCCGTGTTTTATAAGACCTTACATGTGGCAAAAAAAAACAAACAAACACACACAGAGATAACTCGAATGCCAAAATCACTAACATGGTAAGAGAGATTGAATCGACATACTTTTAAAGCTGCTTTTTATGAAATGTCAACATCCACATAGTTGCTTCCAAGATGAGCCTGCGAGGCACATTCATTGTTTACTCTACTGTGGTAGTGTCTCTGTTATGACACTGTACAATATCACTGGTCACCTCCTCAATTAGTTTTACCTTCCATCTTGAGAAGCACTTTGTTATATAATGTTGATACCAGGCTAGTATCCAGTTACTATTTGAAATGGACTTGTTTTGCTTCTTCTCAGCTGGTCATTTTAGACTGGAGCAGATAGCGTTATCTCATATGGGTGAGACTACACCCATTTGGCCTTCCAGGAAGACCACATCCAACTGTGAAATTAATTGAAAAGGGTTTCAATGAAGGATTTACACTGGCCTGGACATACTAACACTATATGTAGTGACCTCATACAAAGATGGCTGTTAAGCCTCTGGATGTTGAAGAGGACTCGTAGGTTTTGAGCTATTCTGAACACAAACTGACAGTGCAACTTCTCTACTGTACTAAAAAATAAAGTAAAACTGATCCCCCCTCCCCAACTTTATTATTTTTGCAGTTATCTGTAAATTGCAGAAATTACCTCTTGAAGTTCTTACTACTACTCATAAAAAGAATTATGTCATCCTTGTCGTCTCAGCACTTTAAAATAATTTGTGTTCATAAGCAACAGGAAAAACATTATAGTAGCACACTTCCAAGTACATACAAAATACATCAAGTTAATGCCTTTTTCAATGGTCTGGCTGGAAAATAAATACTCAGTGGATGAATTCTGTGTTGTTACTATGCCAATGTAATCTATCATGGGGAAGAGAGGAAAGGAAAAGCACAAATGAAAAAGAGAACACAGTTCTTCTGGTGTCTTCTATCATATCTACTGTATCTATCTATATCTATCTATCTATCTATCTACCTATCTACCTATCTATCTATCTATCTACCTATCTATCTATCTATCTATCTATCTATCTATCTAACCATGTCTCTTCTTGTTCTTCAACCTTTAGGGCCAAAATCCATTGAAATGTTTTAGTCCTGTCAGATGTATATCGTAAACTGTTCAATTACGAAATGGAAAATAAAATCTATTTTAAAGATCAACGCATTGTGACGTTTTTGTCCCATATACTGTATTCATGGTGTTTATTGATTCCATAGGAGGGGCTAGCACCCTCAAAGCTGTATATAGGAGGGGCTAGCTCCCCTTAAAGCTGTTTATAGGAGGGGCTAGTGCCCCTAAAGCTGTCTATAGGAGGGGCTAGCTCCCCTCAAAGCTGTATATAGGAGGGGCTAGCACCCTCAAAGCTGTATATAGGAGGGGCTAGCTCCCCTGAAAGCTGTTTATAGGAGGGGCTAGCTCCCCTCAAAGCTGTATACTGTTTATGCATGCCATGATTTTTTCCAATATCTCCTACTGTATTACTGTCTGGGGCCAAACCAATCACATCACTTTATAAACAAACACTGAAAATAATAGATAAAAAAACAATGAAATGGCATCTACAAGCTCGTAGCGCGCCACCGAGTGGCGCGCTACGAGCTTGTAGATCTGCTACTTAAAACCTTTGCTTCTGTAGAACGCCACAACGGTAAGGCCTTCCGGTCTGATTATCGGATATGTTATAGAGCTCCCAGAGACGCACGCGTGGAACTGTAGTACGTCCTCGGGCGACCTTTCTAGTCGACATGGCACGCGCGACCGTTCCACTACACCGAGTGGCGCGCTACGAGCTTGTAGATCTGCTATTTAAAACCTTTGCTTCTGTAGAACGCCACAACGGTAAGGCCTTCCGGTCTGATTATCGGATATGTTATAGAGCTCCCAGAGACGCAGTGGCGGACCGTGCCGAAATGAACTACGCCTTCAACACAACCCCCCCCCCCCCCCCCCCCCCCAACAAACTGTCATATGTTTTTATACAACATTAAACCACGCAAAAATTGGTGGAACTGAACCACACTCATATCAGATCAGGCTCTGTAATATCCCAGCTATGCTGCACCGGCGGGGACTAAACACACGCAGCGCACGCAGCGCACGCACGCACACACACACACACACACACACACACTCAAGTGGCTCCACAGCGCACAGCCACATGAGACTCGGCCACACACACACTGTGGGCACGGACAACCACAAGTCCTGAAGTCCACAACCATAGCCTATAAAACGATCAATCATCAATAAACTGCGCATCGCGATCGCATGTATATAAATATTATATATAAAGATTCTTACCATGGCTGCCTGCATCATACCAATGGTCGACCCTGCAAGCTTTTCTTGAAGTCCTTCCTTCTCGAAAAATGCTTTGACTGTAAATCCACCACTAAATCTGTTTCTTCTCCTCCTTCAGCCGTTTTCCGCGTTTGTTTGTGAGTTAAATCTATTTAGCTCCTCAATCAACCCACATATGGGAACTCGCGCAGAAAGTTTGAAAGACCCAGTTCTCTTTTCTCATTTGACAATATTTCCCCCAGCAATGGGATCCAAGCAAGACGTTTACGTCACCAAAGGCCTGCTAGCTGGCGCTGGAACTTGAAAGAAACGCCCAGCAGGGCAAACTCGAAATCTGATTGGCTAAGGAACCTGTCAATCTCTATATTGCTCCCCATTCATTTCAACAGCAAGGGGATTCACTGGAGTTTCTGCAGGCCTCCCGGTAGAGAATTTTACCCGGAGACAACACAAGGGAATAATCTCATTGGTTAAAAAAAACCAAGGGCTGTTGTACCTGCACAGAATGGAAGCAGAGCATCCAGCCTGTCTGAGTGAGAAACAGTGCAGTGGCAGCGAAATAAATATAATATTATAATTATATATAATATTATAGATAATATAATATTTTTTAAAAATAAAAACTTATTATAAAATAAAATAAATTTCTGCATCAGGCAAGTGGGCCTGCAGAGAAGGCCTTGCTGGCCCTGACGGCACACCACTGCAGAGACGCACGCGTGGAACTGTAGTACGTCCTCGGGCGACCTTTCTAGTCGACATGGCACGCGCGACCGTTCCACTACACCGAGTGGCGCGCTACGAGCTTGTAGATCTGCTATTTAAAACCTTTGCTTCTGTAGAACGCCACAACGGTAAGGCCTTCCGGTCTGATTATCGGATATGTTATAGAGCTCCCAGAGACGCACGCGTGGAACTGTAGTACGTCCTCGGGCGACCTTTCTAAGAGGCACGGTCTCGTTTCACTTTTTCAGCCAGGACGCTGTTAGAGTCTATGGGTCTATGACGTGTCTGCATGCACAGAGCCAAAGTGAAGGACGTTTTGTACGACTGTCGGAGGCGTACGTCCGAGACACCGAACCGTTCGTCTCGGCTGGCTCTCCGACATATCCGAACGTCGGACCGTGATGTTTTATCGTTGTCGCGCGTCAAAGTCGGCAATTTGTAGGCGTTCGTTCAAGGCTACCACCGCGGCCGTATGTCCGTTTGGCCCGAAACCTATACGGCTGCGATCGGGGCCGCGACCCGGCCGCTGTCATTGTCTCGGATTTGTTCTGCGACTTTCGCGTCAAAGTCGCAAATTTCGAGGCTTTCGTGCAGGGCTACTGTCGCGACCGTATGTCCGTTTGGCCCAAACCCTATACGGCTGCGATCGGGGCCGCGACCCGGTTGCGGTGATGGTCTCGGATTTGCGACTTTTCTCGCTAACTTAGGCCTTACTTTGTGGGAGCGGTTTATGCTAATGAAGGGCGTGGTTCCGGCTACTTTGTGGGAGTGGGTTATGCAAATTTGATGGGCGTGGTTTCGGCTACTTTGTGGGTGTGGTATATGCAAATTAGTGGGTGTCGCTTATGTAAATTAGTGGGTGTCAACCCGCCTACTTTGTGGGAGTGGTTTATGCAAATGAAGGGCATGGTTCCTGCTACTTTGTGGGTGTGGGCTATGCAAATTAGTTGGTGTCGCTTATGCAAATGAGTGGGTGTCGCCCGCCTACATTGTTGGAGCGGTTTTTGCAAATGAAGGGCGTGTTTCGGCTACTTTGTGGGAATGGCTTATGCAAATGATGGGGAGTGGTATGCAAATGAAGGTGCGTGGTATGCAAATGAAGGGGCATGGTATGCAAATGAAGGGGAGTGGTATGCAAATGAATGGGCATGGTATGCAAATGAAGGGGAGTGGTATGCAAATGAAGGGCATGTTTCTGCTACTTTGTGGGATTCGTTTATGCAAATGAAGGTGCGTGGTATGCAAATGAAGGGGAGTGGTATGCAAATGAAGGGGAGTGGTATGCAAATTAAGGTGCGTGGTATGCAAATGAAGGGGAGTGGTATGCAAATGAAGGGCATGTTTCGGCTACTTTGTGGGATTGGTTTATGCAAATGAAGGGGCATGGTTCCGGCTACTTTGTGGGATTAGTTTATGCAAATGAAGGTGCGTGGTATGCAAATGAATGGGAGTGGTATGCAAATGAAGGGCATGTTTCGGCTACTTTGTGGGATTGGTTTATGCAAATGAAGGGACGTGGCATGCAAATGAAGGGGCATGGTTCCGGCTACTTTGTGGGATTAGTTTATGCAAATGAAGGGGCGTGGCATGCAAATGAAGGGGCATGGTTCCGGCTATTTGTGGGATTAGTTTATGCAAATGAAGGTGCGTGGTATGCAAATGAAGGAGAGTGGTATGCAAATGAAGGGGAGTGGTATGCAAATGAAGGGGAATGGTTCCGGCTACTTTGTGGGATTAGTTTATGCAAATGAAGGTGCGTGGTATGCAAATGAAGGGGAGTGGTATGCAAATGAAGGGGCATGGCATGCAAATGAAGGGGCATGGTTCCGGCTACTTTGTGGGATTAGTTTATGCAAATGAAGGTGCGTGGTATGCAAATGAAGGGGAGTGGTATGCAAATGAAGGGGCGTGGCATGCAAATGAAGGGGCATGGTATGCAAATGAAGGGGAGTGGTATGCAAATGAAGGGCATGTTTCGGCTACTTTGTGGGATTGGTTTATGCAAATGAAGGGGCATGGTTCCGTCCGGCTACTTTGTGGGATTAGTTTATGCAAATGAAGGTGCGTGGTATGCAAATGAAGGGGAGTGGTATGCAAATGAAGGGGAGTGGTATGCAAATGAAGGGCATGCTCGGCTACTTTGTGAGATTGGCTTATGCAAATGAAGGGGCGTGGTATGCAAATGAAGGGGCGTGTTATGCAAATGAAGGGGCATGGTTCCGGCTACTTTGTGGGATTAGTTTATGCAAATTAAGGGGCGTGCAAATGAAGGGGCATGGTATGCAAATGAAGGGCGTGTTTCGGCGACTTTGTGGGATTAGTTTATGCAAATGAAGGTGCGTGTTATGCAAATGAAGGGGCATGGTATGCAAATGAAGGGGCGTGATATGCAAATGAAGGGGCGTGGTTCCCGCTACTTTGTGGGAGTGGGTTATGAAAATTTGAAGGGCGTTGTTTCGGCTACTTTGTGGGTGTAGGCTATGCAAATTAGTGGGTGTCGCTTATGCAAATTAGTGGGTGTCTCCACGCCCTTCATTTGCATACCACTCCCCTTCATTTGCATACCACGCACCTTCATTTGCATACCATGCCCCTTCATGTGCATACCACGCACCTTCATTTGCATACCACTCCCCTTCATTTGCATACCATGCCCCTTCATTTGCATAACACGCACCTTCATTTGCATAAACTAATCCCACAAAGTAGCCGAAACATGCCCTTAATTTGCATACCACTCCCCTTCATTTGCATACCATGCCCCTTCATTTGCATACCACGCACCTTCATTTGCATACCACTCCCCTTCATTTTCATACCATGCCCCTTCATTTGCATACCACGCACCTTCATTTGCATACCACTCCCCTTCATTTGCATGCCACGCACCTTCATTTGCATAAGATAATCCCACAAAGTAGCCGGAACCATGCCCCTTCATTTGCCTACCACTCCCCTTCATATACATACCACGCCCCTTCATTTGCATACCACACCCCTTAATTTGCATAAGCCACTCCCACAAAGTAGTTGAAAACCACGCCCACAAAGTAGGCTGGACACCGCCCACTAATTTTCATAAACCATGCCCACAAAGCAGGTGTGACGACGCCCACTAATTTGCATAAACCACGCCCACATAGTAGTTGAAACTACGCCCATCAAATTTGCATAAACCACTCCCACAAAGTAGCCGGAACCGCCCACAAAGCCGGCGGGACACCGCCCACTCATTTGCATAAACGACGCCCATGAAATTTGCATATGGTTACATAACGAGTAGGCGTGGCCTAATATAATGAGAGGTGTGGCCTAACATTACGAGAGGCGGAGTCATTAACGAGAGGGTGTGTGTGTGTGTGTGTGTGTAGTAGTAGTAGAAGTAATACATACGAGATGATGCCTGATCTTCTGACATCCATATTTGGTTGACTGGATGGCATTGTCCTCACCTGGAGAGAAATGCCCCCGGAAATATGATTATTTATTTATTCATTCATTCATTCATTCATTCATTCATTCATTCATTCATTCATTCCCCCCGGAAATAAATAAATAAACAAGGATAATCATCCATCCATGTGTGACAATTGTTTGACACACATCATGTCATGTCATGTCATGTCATGTCTTGTATATTATTACTAATATAATATACAAACGTGAATGGAGCACTGCTGCCAACATAGTACACGCATATAGTGGCCATACTGGCATACTCACCATAGCCTGGTCAAGGTTTCCCCCTGGTGGACGTGTCAATTCCAACTATTGTCAGCGCATGGAAAACTAAGGGCTAATAATATATACTATTCTCTGCCTATCGGGTCGGTCGGACGGCGCGTCTTAAATACATTTCAATTGTACATTTAGTTGACAAAAAGGTAAAGTGTGATTTATTTTTGATTTATGATTTATCCTTAGTCCTTAGTCCTTGTCTTGACTTTTGACTTGTTGACTAAAAGGTAAATAGTGATTTATTTTTGATTTATCTTCCTTGACTAAAAGGTAAAGAGTGATTTACTTTGATTTATCCTCAATCCTCTGTCCGAGGTCACGAATCTTGACTTGTCGAGAACCAGCGTCCTCTCACACCATCGGCAACTGACAGAACCACTGAGCCACCGTGGAATACTCTGAGCCAAGGATCGAGGGTATATTTACCCTCTTGTTTTTTTGCAGGAAAATCAAACCACAGACCACCGGCACACTGGACCAGCACACTAGCTAGTTAGAAATATCAATGTCTACTTATATGAATGCATATAAGATATACAAGTCAATGCATTCCACCAAAGTTCCCTCACGTGACGTTAGGGTAGAGTTTGTTTAACAGTACTTGTGAGGACTCTCTCTCTCACACACACACACCAGAGACTGGCAGCTGATTGGCTCATTCAGGGTTGCCAGGTTGGTGGCTGTCAGGTTGTCTAATGCCTGCTGCATTGTGTGTGTGTGTGTGTGCATTTAAACACATTCATATTGTAACTGTTGCCACTATAGGTGATATAGTTTGCTTTATTCCTAAAAGGTACAAGTTCATAAGGAAGAAGTTCATAATTAAGTCACATTTACGTTTAAAACATTATTTCATGTATTTGTGTCAAGTTGTTGTAATGCTTTTATTTTGAAGAGTCAAAGTCATGTTCCGTGTCTCGTTTGGTCTGCTCATGTAAATTGGGTACACAGGTTTTTTGTGTAAGCAATCAAGCCACAAGCAGCAGCAGGGTGCAGCAGCTCCGTTTGCACTGGTCACACAAAGAGACTAAGTTACAAGAGACTGTCATAAGAAAGGTTATAAGGACCTAAGACTGAAGAGATTCCCTTCTTTGTTATTTGCACGCAGCCAACGAGGTATTTGTTGTTTGTTTTATGTCTGTATTTTACTTTGGTAAAATGTTTGCATCTACATGTGCTGTGCATGTCATGTCGTATTTATGTTAATTGTAACATGCTTGTTTTATTGTATTGTTTATAGTTTTCACGGTGAATTTGGAGGATCCACAAGTCTTCAAATAAATCAGTTTCAAGGAAACCACTTGTGTCTGTCTGTGCTCGGAGGGAGTTACACATATAATATGTGTATGCTCAGTTAGCTTTTATAAACGTGAAAACAGACTGCGCTGCTGTCTAGTCATGTGCAAACCTAGCCCGTCTCCGGACCCCCCGGGTTGAGCTCCTTTGGACCTACCACGTAGGGTCCGGTCTCACCGGCATCACGCGACGTGGGACGCAATCTGACTTACCCTGACTTAGCCCTGTGCTGCGGTGTCGGTGTCACGCTGACATATTCCAAAAGAAGCATATGGACGCTATAGGATACAACGAACCCTCTCACCCCCCCCCCGAACGGCACAGAAGCCGTTAAGTATTTTTAATGTTTGTACGACCGTTTGGCAGCTCTGAAATTCTCTCTTCGGTCCCTCCTTGTTGACATCTCGGTTGGCTAGAGGTAGGCTAGCTGTAGGCTAGCTGCGCCTACGAGGCGCGTAGGGAGGCGCAGCTAGCCAACCGAGAGGCTGGAGGCGGTACAATGGGATGTCAACAAGAGAGAATTTCAGAGCTGCCAAAACGGTCGTACAAACATTAAAAATACTTAACGGCTTCTGAGCCGTTCGCGGGGGGGGTCAGAAGGTTCGTTGTCTCCTATAGCGTTCATATGCTTCTTTTTGAATATGTCAGCGTGACACCCACTTTGCAGCACAGGGCTAAGTCAGGGGAAATCAGATGGCATCCCATGTCGCTTGAATCCGGTGAGAAGGAACCCTACATAAAGTCAACAAAATGTCAGAAACTTTAACGTAGGGTTCCGAAAGGAGCTAGTGCAAACCATTGTGATGTTGCATTACCTACGTTTACTGGGGACCCCCTGGAAATCCCCCAATGGCCCCTGGGGGTCACCGGACCCCGAATTGAGAAGCACTGGTATAGATTCTAAACAATTGTATTCAGTCAGCTTTTATAAATATGTTGTTCCCCCTAGGTCTGCTATTTTTGGGGGCCTCTGTCTGTCTGTCTGTCTGTCTGTCTGTCTGTCTGTCTGTCTGTCTAAAATAGCAGACCTACAAGCTCGTAGCGCGGCACTCGGTGCCGCGCTACGAGCTTGTAGGTCTGCTATTTTGGGGCGTCTGTCTGTCTGTCTGTCTAACAATCTGTCTGTCTGTCTGTCTGTCTGTCTAAAATAGCAGATCTACAAGCGCGTAGCGCGGCACTCGGTGCCGCGCTACGCGCTTGTAGATCTGCTATTTTTGGGGGCCACTGACTGTCTGTCTGTCTGTCTTGTCTGTCTGTCTGTCTGTCTGTCTGTCTTGTCTGTCTGTCTAACAATCTGTCTTGTCTGTCTGTCTAAAATAGCAGATCTACAAGCTCGTAGCGCGGCACCGAGTGCCGCGCTACGAGCTTGTAGATCTGCTATTTTTGGGGGCCACTGTCTGTCTGTCTGTCTGTCTGTCTGTCTGTCTGTCTGTCTGTCTGTCTGACAATCTGTCTTGTCTGTCTGTCTTGTCTGTCTGTCTGTCTGTCTGTCTGTCTAACAATCTGTCTTGTCTGTCTGTCTGTCTAAAATAGCAGATCTACAAGCTCGTAGCGCGGCACTCGGTGCCGCGCTACGAGCTTGTAGATCTGCTATTTTTGGGGGCCACTGTCTGTCTGTCTGTCTGTCTGACAATCTGTCTTGTCTGTCTGTCTGTCTGTCTGTCTGTCTGTCTGTCTGTCTGTCTGTCTGTCTGTCTGTCTGTCTGTCTGTCTGTCTGTCTGTCTGTCTGACAATCTGTCTTGTCTGTCTGTCTGTCTGTCTGTCTGACAATCTGTCTTGTCTGTCTGTCTAACAATCTGTCTTGTCTGTCTGTCTGTCTAAAATAGCAGATCTACAAGCTCGTAGCGCGGCACTCGGTGCCGCGCTACGAGCTTGTAGATCTGCTATTTTTGGGGGCCACTGTCTGTCTGTCTGTCTGTCTGTCTAAAATAGCAGACCTACAAGCTTTTTCTTTTGTACAACTTGACCTACGTTTCTTCTTCTTATTGGGGAGATGGAGGCAGATCCTGTGGAAATACGCGCAGCGTAGCAGCTGGAGGGGCACTCACTTTTCCCCCCTTGTTTCTTTTTTGTTTGCTAACGTTTATCCGTTTGAAATCCGCAGCTTTCTAGTGAACGTGCTGGCGGTTTGAAAGCTGGAGACAGAATGACTTTTCATAGTATGATTCTGTGCATTCTGGGGAATATACGTTGTTTCATGGCACAAAACACTGATCTCCACCATAGTCACCCTCCGTTGAGACGAAGCCCGTCATTTCATGTTGCTGCTTGAGGGTGACTCAGAGCACAAGGAATTTACAAGCACACTTCCTGATCGTTTTTTTTTTTTCTTACCTTTTTAGTGTCACCGCTGCTTTTAAAAATGGCCACTGCTGTTAAACATGTGTAATATGTGCACATGCTCACAATGCGCACACAAATTACACACATGTTCAAACACAAGGCATGTTTGTCTCCAGCTTTCTAAATGTCCATCCTGACTGAAGCCCAAGAGTTCCTAATAATACCCAATCTCAGGGTCCCAAAAGAGCTACAATTCCTGGGTGGACGTTCTTCCTTACCTGTGGAAACCTTGCTTCGACTACAGGGGCTTAATAATCTAGGATTGCAGATTTTAGGGAACTAAAATTGGCTTAGTGTTAATGTTTCATTGTTGGAAATCCAACACGTACGAGCGGCGCACGTCTAGAAATAATATAGGTGGATGCAACTCATTTTTGTACATAAAAGTGCCATCTCTTTTTAAGTCTTCCAAGCGTTCTTTCCAAGTGAAATGCATCCTGGTACGTGGCGGGTCACTTCAGGCGGCTTGACCAGAGCATCCTGGTACGTGGCGGGTCACTTCAGGCGGCTTGACCAGAGCATAGGATAAAGACGCACAACGTTCTTGTGTCACGGTAGTCTATCACAACATGTAGCCATGTGCCCCCATCAAGGCATGTTACCAAAAACGTGTTCAACATGCATGAACTTTTGTGTCTTTCATCACTTTCTTTTTTTTTTTCAGATAGAAAATATATATATATATCAGACTGGTATCCATTCTGTCGCTTTGCAACGGAACTTTAAATGTTTTTGTAGGCATTGTTTTTTAAAAGCTCTGAGCCAAGCGGTCGGGTGACTATACGTGACAACGGGAAGGAGAAAGGCCAATCGGTTGGCTTGGAGATGGAGCTCGTCTCCAGAAGATTAAGGAAAAAACAAACAAAAAAAACTGAATTACGTAGGTTAAAATGTAGTTGTATAGTATTGTTATTTCAATAGAATTGTCTTATTTTACCTCTCATTATTGTAAAGTAACATAGTAAATAATTATAAGGAAGACAACATATGTTTATTTTGTAAAGAAGTTACAGAATCTTATTGAACATAACCGTACTGTTTACCATTCCTCAACCATGACTTGATTCGCTGTCACTTTGTTGGAGGGTGTGATAGGGTAGCTTTGATAGGATAGTGACTGGTGTTCTGTTATCTCCAACGTCTCAGTATGTCCACGATGGACATATAGTAGAGCTATGATCTTAGCAGTATTGACTTCTGAAAATGTGACATTTTAATGGGAGAATAACAATGGGGGAAATCACCACAAAGTCACGCTAATACAGCAAGGATCAGGAGTCCATAAGGACACTAAAATGTAAGTCTAGGTCATTAATATAGCCAGCCTAACAGACTCAAGACTCAAGGTGCTGTGGCTGGACACTGGTTCAGAAGCGATGAAGATGAAACGTTCATCACAGAGTAGCCTTAGATATAGTGAAGGCGAACACAATAAGCTCAAAGTGGGTCTTGTTTTCCAAATGGTCATGAATTAAACTCACTTTCTTTTAATTAGTATTTTTTTAATGGGCTTTTTTGTAATAGAAAGCCTCTCAGTATTTAAATAAAGGTTACTGTCTGTCACACAACGCAAGACTTAATAGAGCAGACGAGATCCTGTTAGTGACTGTGCCAGTTCAAAACATTTTAATCTCATCCATTCACACATGTATTTTTACATAACTATTCTCCAGAAATGATATCTTGTGAATTTTTATCAATGATATAAAAAAAACATCAAATTGTTTCATATCAACTACAGCTAAATCGGGTTCTTCCAACACTTATATCATCTTCGAGGAGCATTATAATGGATGGTTTATAAATTCATAACAACAGATGGGCCGTAGGGATCCATTAGTTGGCAGCAGCTATGTACACTGTAAAAGAAAAAAGCTGCTGTTTAAAAAGAATATATTTTTATGATACCCCATTTGCATGAGTAAACTGGCTGAATGGCTGGAAGTGTTCACATGTCAGTGCATGATGGGGGAGCTGGTTTCATCATTATGTCTTGCTTAGGGCTGCAACACTTCCATGTCATCGATTACAAATATATATTAAGAATCAATCCCTATATTTGGGGCATGTCATTATTGGTGAAGTAAAAAAAAAAAGTAACAAAGTATGTTTCACTATTTTTGCATGACACTGTTGTGCAACAAAGTAGAAAATGACACTTAAAGGATGCATTTAGACATTTTCAACCTATCTTCATATAAGTGGTACTCACTAATGCTTATTATAAAATTGCACCATTTTTGTCTACTCTGCCTGTGTCTCAGAGAAGGGCTGTGGACAGTTCAGAAACCCGCCAATCAGTGACATCATCAATGGGGAATCCAAGTTAATAGAAATTGCAGGCTTCATATCCCTGAATTATTTGCATGCTATAATGGAAGCCATTGTTCTTGCGTTAATAAAAAACAAAATAAAACATTTGTTGTTTGAAAGAACAGTACAGTACAGTACAGTACAGTACAGTACAGCACCACTCACTTCAAACATATCATGAGCGTTAGTGAGGACCAATTATAATATGTAGATAGGTTGAAAATGGGTGAAGTCGTCCTTTAAGTATTTAATTGACTTGTTGATGTGTAAAATTGATTTAAATGTCTATAACAAAAAGATGCATTTTGATTAGCAAAGAGTAATCGCTAAGACTAAAGGATAGTTGCAGCCCTAGTCCTGTGTACTGTATATCTGCCTTCTGTAGCCAGTGGTGCATAGCCTCCACAATGCTACCATGCTATCTAGCTATATCACACCCCTCAACATCTCTGCTGGTCTGCCTATCCCTTTGTACAGTCATGTAAAAAACAAAAAACATAGTAACTGTAAGACCGATGTGTGTACGTGTGTGTTTTTCTTTGTTTTTATTCAAGGGACGGGAGGTGTGTTTGAGGTGTGCATTGTTTGGGGGTGGGGGTGGGGGGGCTGGGGTTTGATCACTGTGTTATTTTCTCATAGTGTCATTTAGACCATGTTGAGTGTTTTGTGTATTTTCTGTGTAGTGGACTTATTGCTGGGTCTGCGTCTAGCGCAGCCATAGTTTCATATTGATGTGTGTGTAGTACCTCTAATCCACCACAACTAGCAAAGTCCTTATTCTGCTAACGTGCATTTTAATAATATTTTTGTTTTGTTTTTTTCTTTCTTTTGTTTTTTTTACTAAAAGAGAAAGAAAGCTACACATGTTATGTTCAGATTTTAATCACCTTTTATCCAAGTTCAAAAACACTGCTCTTTTTGTCTTATTGAAGTTGTATTATGTAGAGAAATAAATATGAGATAAAAAGCCAGCTGATATCAAAATTGCCAAACAAAAAGCTTTGGATGTAAACTTGAACTACAAAGGAACGCTTGGTTTTGACTGTGAGGTTGGTGAGAACGCTGCAGGGGGAGGAACGCTTATCTGTGTAACACTGGTGTGTGTTACAGTACCTAAAGCAGTGTTACACATCGCAGGGCCGGCGCTGGTACAGGTCAGGATAACATACAGCCAGGCACACTACAGTGGAAACCTGTTTACAATCCGTTTACAGAGGTACGTGTTTGGCCTTTTACCCAAACTGTTGTTTTTAATCTGAGATCCGTGTTTTATAAGACCTTACATGTGGCAAAAAAAACAAACAAACAAACACACACAGAGATAACTCGAATGCCAAAATCACTAACATGGTAAGAGAGATTGAATCGACATACTTTTAAAGCTGCTTTTTATGAAATGTCAACATCCACATAGTTGCTTCCAAGATGAGCCTGAGAGGCACATTCATTGTTTACTCTACTGTGGTAGTGTCTCTGTTATGACACTGTACAATATCACTGGTCACCTCCTCAATTAGTTTTACCTTCCATCTTGAGAAGCACTTTGTTATATAATGTTGATACCAGGCTAGTATCCAGTTACTATTTGAAATGGACTTGTTTTGCTTCTTCTCAGCTGGTCATTTTAGACTGGAGCAGATAGCGTTATCTCATATGGGTGAGACTACACCCATTTGGCCTTCCAGGAAGACCACATCCAACTGTGAAATGAATTGAAAAGGGTTTCAATGAAGGATTTACACTGGCCTGGACATACTAACACTATATGTAGTGACCTCATACAAAGATGGCTGTTAAGCCTCTGGATGTTGAAGAGGACTCGTAGGTTTTGAGCTATTCTGAACACAAACTGACAGTGCAACTTCTCTACTGTACTAAAAAATAAAGTAAAACTGATCCCCCCCTCCCCAACTTTATTATTTTTGCAGTTATCTGTAAATTGCAGAAATTACCTCTTGAAGTTCTTACTACTACTCATAAAAAGAATTATGTCATCCTTGTCGTCTCAGCACTTTAAAATAATTTGTGTTCATAAGCAACAGGAAAAACATTATAGTAGCACACTTCCAAGTACATACAAAATACATAAATAAATACTCAGTGGATGAATTCTGTGTTGTTACTATGCCAATGTAATCTATCATGGGGAAGAGAGGAAAGGAAAAGCACAAATGAAAAAGAGAACACAGTTCTTCTGGTGTCTTCTATCATATCTACTGTATCTATATCTATCTATCTATCTATCTATCTACCTATCTATCTATCTATCTATCTATCTATCTATCTATCTATCTATCTATCTAACCATGTCTCTTCTTGTTCTTCAACCTTTAGGGCCAAAATCCATTGAAATGTTTTAGTCCTGTCAGATGTATATCGTAAACTGTTCAATTACGAAATGGAAAATAAAATCTATTTTAAAGATCAACGCATTGTGACGTTTTTGTCCCATATACTGTATTCATGGTGTTTATTGATTCCATAGGAGGGGCTAGCACCCCTCAAAGCTGTATATAGGAGGGGCTAGCTCCCCTTAAAGCTGTTTATAGGAGGGGCTAGTGCCCCTAAAGCTGTTTATAGGAGGGGCTAGCTCCCCTCAAAGCTGTATATAGGAGGGGCTAGCACCCTCAAAGCTGTATATAGGAGGGGCTAGCACCCTCAAAGCTGTATATAGGAGGGGCTAGCTCCCCTTAAAGCTGTTTATAGGAGGGGCTAGTGCCCCTGAAAGCTGTTTATAGGAGGGGCTAGCTCCCCTCAAAGCTGTATACTGTTTATGCATGGCATGATTTTTTCCAATATCTCCTACTGTATTACTGTCTGGGGCCAAACCAATCACATCACTTTATAAACAAACACTGAAAATAATAGATAAAAAAACAATGAAATGGCATCTACAAGCTCATAGCGCGCCACCGAGTGGCGCGCTACGAGCTTGTAGATCTGCTATTTAAAACCTTTGCTTCTTTAGAACGCCACAACGGTAAGGCCCTCCGGTCTGATTATCGGATATGTTATAGAGCTCCCAGAGACGCACGCGTGGAACTGTAGTACGTCCTCGGGCGACCTTTCTAGTCGACATGGCGCGCGCGAACGTTCCACTACACCGAGTGGCGCGCTACGAGCTTGTAGGTCTGCTATTTTAGACAGACAGACAGACAGACAGACAAGACAGATTGTTAGACAGACAGACAGACAGACAGACAAGACAGATTGTTAGACAGACAGACAGACAGACAGACAGACAGACAGTGGCCCCCAAAAATAGCAGACCTACAAGCTCGTAGTGCGGCACCCGGTGCCGCGCTACGAGCTTGTAGGTCTGCTATTTTGCTAGGGGGAACAACATATTTTCAGATGGGGGTCGGAGGCCAACTTGTGTGTTTGTAAATGAATCAATCAAGTGACTCGCTGAGTGTCTGACCGACTGACTCTCTGTCTGTCTGTCAGTCGGAATGACCTTTGACCTGACCTGTCCTGTGGGGACCGTGTCTGCTCTCTGGGGAAATAAAGAACGGAGGTGACATCATGCAGTGTTGTGTTTTTGGCAGCAAACTCATTTCAGTCCCTTGAATAGTTTTCATTTAGTCACATTTTAGTCACCTGGAATGTTTGAGTGTTTTAGGTAATGCCTCTGTGTGTGTGTGGTGCTGTCATATTATATGTGTAACTCCCTCCGAGCACAGACAGACACAAGTGGTTTCCTTGAAAGTGATTTATTTGAAGACTTGTGGATCCTCCAAATTCACCGTGAAAACTATAAACAATACAATAAAACAAGCACGTTACAATTAACATAAATACGACATGACATGCACAGCATGTAGATGCAAACATTTTACCAAAGTAAAATACAGACATAAAACAAATACCTCGTTGGCTGCGTGCAAATAACAAAGAAGGGAATCTCTTCAGTCTTAGGTCCTTATAACCTTTCTTATGACAGTCTCTTGTAACTTAGTCTCTGTGTGTGACCAGTGCAAACGGAGCTGCTGCACCCTGCTGCTGCTAGCTGCTTGTGGCTTGATTAATTAATTGCTTACACAAAAAAATTATGAACTTCTTCATTAAACAATGAAACTATATCACCTATAGTGGCAACGGTTACAATATGAATGTGTTTAAATGCCAGTGTAGCTGGTTCACACACACACACACACACAATGCAGCAGGCATTGGACAACCTGACAGCCACCGACCTGGCAACCCTGAATGAGCCAATCAGCTGCCAGTCTCTGGTGTGTGTGTGTGTGAGAGAGAGAGTCCTCACAAGTACTGTTAAACAAACTCTACCCTAACGTCAAAGCACATTAAAACACTTTTTCCTTTCCAAAACAAACACAACGTACATTATGACAATATTTCACCCTTTGCATTGGTAAAATAGACTAGGAAGGGAAGACTTTTTTGTCTTCCCTTCCAAAAAAACAAAAAGATAAAATGACCCAAAATCCATGGTTAAGAGTATTCCACGGTGGCTCAGTGGTTTGGGCAGCTTCCTATGGTGCCTGCCAGAGGACGCTGGTTCGAGTCAAGATTCGTGACCTCGGACCAAGGACTAAGGATCCAGAATAAATAAATCAAAATAAATCACTCTTTACCTTTTGGTCAAGTAAATGTACTATTGGAATGTATTTTGGCGGACATAATCCAAGATAATCCACTGTCAATTTGTAACAGTCAGCAGTGCCAGTTGGTGCCACAGGGTGGTGCACTGCTCCCTTTTGTTTTGCTTTGTGTAGAAGATCTGACGTCAATTCCAGCTCTTGCTATAGATAGACATGACATGACATGATGTGTGTCAAACAATTGTCACACATGGATGGATGATTAGCCGTGTTTATTTATTTATTTCCGGGGGGAATGAATGAATGAATGAATGACTAACCCTGTAAAACCCGGATTAATTTCTACTTGCAAAAAAACGATTTCAACCTTACTACTACTTTTTACTACTAGGACTTATCAGAGGAAATCATGTAAAATACCTTTTAGTCAACAAGTCAAAAGTCAAGACAAGGACTAAGGACTAAGGATAAATCAATCCCGGCCCCTCCATAGGGCCGGGGGTCCGCGGAGGGGGTCCGCCGGGGGTCCGCGGAGGGGGTCCGCGGGGGTCCCCGGCCCTATCTCGGCCGTCCCTTGTCCGTTTCGGACGGGGGGAATCTCGTTCGAACCGGGCCGCCGTCCCGGACGCGCTCCCGGGGCTCTCGCGGTGGCAATAGTTGGAAATGACACGTCCACCAAGGGGAAACCTTGACCAGGCTATGGTGAGTATGCCAGTATGGCCACTATATGCGTGTACTATGTTGGCAGCAGTGCTCCGTTCACGTTTGTTTATTATATTAGTGCTGTCTACCGTTATACCTGGCTTAATATGGTCAATACTGACTCAGTCTAAAATATGCTTTGGCGGCCCCCCCCCCCCCCCCCCACCTCCTCTTGCTATAGACAGACATGACATGACATGACATGACATGATGTGTGTCAAACAATTGTCACACATGGATGGATGATTAGCCTTGTTTATTTATTTATTTCCGGGGGGAATGAATGAATGAATGAATGAATGAATGAATGAATAAATGAATAAATGAATAAATGAATAAATGAATAAATGAATAAATGAATAAATAAATAAATGGATGGATGGATGGATGGATGAATCATATATTCCCGGGGGCATTTCTCTCCAGGTGAGGACAATGCCATCCAGTCAACCAAATATGGATGTCAGACGATCAGGCATCATCTCGTATGTATTACTTCTACTACTACTACTACTACACACACCCAAACACGCAAATGAAGGGGCATGGTTCCGGCTACTTTGTGGGATTATCTTATGCAAATGAAGGTGCGTGGTATGCAAATGAAGGGGCATGGTATGCAAATTAAGGGGCATGGTATGCAAATGAAGGGGAGTGGTATGCAAATGAAGGGCGTGTTTCGGCTACTTTGTGGGATTAGTTTATGCAAATTAAGGGGCGTGGTATGCAAATGAAGGGGCGTGGTATGCAAATGAAGGGGCATGGTATGCAAATGAAGGGGAGTGGTATGCAAATGAAGGGCGTGTGTCGGCTACTTTGTGGGATTCGTTTATGCAAATGAAGGTGCGTGGTATGCAAATGAAGGGGAGTGGTATGCAAATGAAGGGGAGTGGTATGCAAATGAAGGGCATGTTTCGGCTACTTTGTGGTATTAGTTTATGCAAATGAAGGGGTGTGGTATGCAAATGAAGGGGTGTGGTATGCAAATGAAGGGGCGTGGTATGCAAATGAATAGGAGTGGTATGCAAATGAATGGGAGTGGTATGCAAATGAAGGTGCATGGTATGCAAATGAAGGGGCATGGTATGCAAATGAAGGGGAGTGGTATGCAAATGAAGGGGAGTGGTATGCAAATGAAGGGGAGTGGTATGCAAATGAAGGGGAGTGGTATGCAAATGAAGGGCATGTTTCGGCTACTTTGTGGGATTAGTTTATGCAAATGAAGGGCGTGGTTTCGACTACTTTGTGGGAACGGTTTATGCAAATTTGATGGGCGTGGTTTCGACTACCTTTGTGGGAACGGTTTATGCAAATTTGACGGGCGTGTTTCGGCTACTTTGTGTGGGTGGTTTATGCAAATGAAGGGCGTGGTTTTGACTACTTTGTGGGAACGGTTTATGCAAATTTGATGGGCGTGGTTTTGACTACTTTGTGGGGGTGGTTCATGCAAATGAAGGGCGTGGTTTCGACTACTTTGTGGGAACGGTTTATGCAAATTTGATGGGCGTGGTTTCGACTACTTTGTGGGAACGGTTTATGCAAATTTGATGGGCGTGGTTTCGACTACTTTGTGGGGGTGGTTCATGCAAATGAAGGGCGTGGTTTCGGTTACTTTGTGGGAACGGTTTATGCAAATGAAGGGGCGTGGTTTCGACTACTTTGTGGGAACGGTTTATGCAAATGAAGGGCGTGGTTTCGACTACTTTGTGGGAACGGTTTATGCAAATTTGACGGGCGTGTTTCGGCTACTTTGTGGGGGTGGTTCATGCAAATGAAGGGCGTGGTTTCGACTACTTTGTGGGAACGGTTCATGCAAATTTGACGGGCGTGGTTTCGACTACTTTGTGGGGGTGGTTCATGCAAATGAAGGGCGTGGTTTCGATCACTTTGTGGGGGTGGTTCATGCAAATGAAGGGCGTGGTTTCGATCACTTTGTGGGGGTGGTTCATGCAAATGAAGGGCGTGGTTTCGACTACTTTGTGGGAACGGTTTATGCAAATTTGATGGGCGTGGTTTCGACTACTTTGTGGGAACGGTTTATGCAAATTTGATGGGCGTGGTTTCGACTACTTTGTGGGGGTGGTTCATGCAAATGAAGGGCGTGGTTTCGGCTACTTTGTGGGAACGGTTTATGCAAATGAAGGGCGTGGTTTCGACTACTTTGTGGGAACGGTTTATGCAAATGAAGGGCGTGGTTTCGACTACTTTGTGGGAACGGTTTATGCAAATTTGACGGGCGTGTTTCGGCTACTTTGTGGGGGTGGTTCATGCAAATGAAGGGCGTGGTTTCGACTACTTTGTGGGAACGGTTTATGCAAATTTGATGGGCGTGGTTTCGACTACTTTGTGGGGGTGGTTCATGCAAATGAAGGGCGTGGTTTCGGCTACTTTGTGGGAACGGTTAATGCAAATTTGACGGGCGTGGTTTCGACTACTTTGTGGGGGTGGTTCATGCAAATGAAGGGCGTGGTTTCGATCACTTTGTGGGAACGGTTTATGCAAATTTGATGGGCGTGGTTTCGACTACTTTGTGGGGGTGGTTCATGCAAATGAAGGGCGTGGTTTCGACTACTTTGTGGGAACGGTTTATGCAAATTTGACGGGCGTGTTTCGGCTACTTTGTGGGGGTGGTTCATGCAAATGAAGGGCGTGGTTTGGACTACTTTGTGGGAACGGTTTATGCAAATTTGACGGGCGTGTTTCGGCTACTTTGTGGGGGTGGTTCATGCAAATGAAGGGCGTGGTTCAGACTACTTTGTGGGAACGGTTTATGCAAATTTGACGGGCGTGGTTTGGACTACTTTGTGGGGGTGGTTCATGCAAATGAAGGGCGTGGTTTCGACTACTTTGTGGGAACGGTTTAGGCAAATTTGATGGGCGTGGTTTCGACTACTTTGTGGGAACGGTTTATGCAAATTTGATGGGCGTGGTTTCGACTACTTTGTGGGGGTGGTTCATGCAAATGAAGGGCGTGGTTTCGACTACTTTGTGGGAACGGTTTATGCAAATTTGACGGGCGTGTTTCGGCTACTTTGTGGGGGTGGTTTATGCAAATGAAGGGCGTGGTTTCGACTACTTTGTGGGAACGGTTTATGCAAATTGGTTCAGACTACTTTGTGGGAGTGGGTTATGCAAATTTGATGGGCGTGGTTTCGACTACTTTGTTTGGGTGGTTCATGCAAATGAAGAGCGTGGTTTCGACTACTTTGTGGGAACGGTTTATGCAAATTTGATGGGCGTGGTTTCGACTACTTTGTGGGGGTGGTTCATGCAAATGAAGGGCGTGGTTTCGACTACTTTGTGGGAACGGTTTATGCAAATTTGATGGGCGTGGTTTTGACTACTTTGTGGGGGTGGTTAATGCAAATGAAGGGGAGTGGTTCCGACTACTTTGTGGGTTAGGGTTATACAAATTTGATAGGCGTGGTTTCGACTACTTTGTGGGAGGGGTTTATGCAAATGAAGGGGAGTGGTTCTGACTACTTTGTGGGGGTGGTTTATGCAAATTAGTGGGCGTGGTTTCGACTACTTTGTGGGGGTGGTGCAAATGCATACCACGCCCCTTCATTTGAATAAACAACTCCCACAAATCAGCCGGGGGAAAAAAGGGGAGGCGGGGCTTAGGTTTGAAAGAGGCGGGTCTTACAAAAGGGGGGAAGGCGGGGCTTAGGTTTGACAGAGGCCTAAGTTAGCGAGAAAAGTCGTGAAAGTCACTTTGACGCGCGACAACGCGCCAACGATAAAACATCACGGTCCGACGTTCGGATATGTCGGAGAGCTAGCCAAGACGAACGGTTCGGTGTCTCGGACGCACGCCTCCGACAGTCGTACAAAACGTCCTTCACTTTGGCTGTGTGCATGGGAGACCTCATAGACACATAGGCCCTCATTTATCAATTGAGTGTAAAATCTGCCCCAAATTCGAGTGTAGGTTTCGTAGTACACCCACGTCGAGTCGGCATTTACAAAGTGATCGCAGACAGCTGATCCTTCCTTAATTTCGTTCGGACGTTTATAAATGTGACGGCTGAAATCTATCTGGCACGCCCTATGAAATCAAGCCTCGCCCTCGTTTTTGCGACATGAACAACTGCAGTACGACCTTGGAAACCATAGTTTATGACGAAAAAAGTCACCCCCTCTCATACACACACAGACGCACGCACGCACACGCAACTTGCAAGTCCAACTGGTTTGTTGTAGCCTATCTTAAATAAATAAAGAACGAACACCTGTATGAATTAAATAAAGCTGTAGCTGTAGTACCCTGTCTGTTTCTCCTCTCGCCTCGCTTGCCTTGCTGCCCACACACACGCACACACATACGGGCCGTGGCCCAGTCAGTTTAGAGCTGGCCCAACTTTGAGCCTTAATTGTGCATGCAAATTTCTGGTTATTAAACCACAGCATGCAAGCCGCCTTTGTTTTAAAATGGTTCCCCAAACCGTTCACAGTTCACAGTTCACTATCGGCCGGGGATGCGCCCCCCCCCCCCCCCCCCCCCCCCCATGCTAATTTGCCCAGTCAATCATTCGATCCGTGCTACGCGCCTGCCGTGTGTTGTTAGTTGTTGTAGCCTATATTAAATTATTAAAGTATTTATTCATTTAAACCCTCTTGTGGCCAAGCCTAATTAACAGTGGATTGATTCTTCAGCCAGCATTTTTCAAATGTTTAATTTGTCTTTTTAATGCCAATAGAAAAATCCGCGATATACACACTATATCTCATTCTGACGGGGCAAGACCATAGTATTGGGACAATCAGTCCTGATGGTGGCGGTAACGTCACCATTTTGCCGATTCTGACCAAAAGGAGCGAGTGAACGATGACCACATCCGGTTAGGATCAAAATATCCGGCAGTAGCTTTGCTAGTGTGCCACAATGAAAGATGTCCGGAATGCTAAGCTATCATCGTAATTTTCATAACTAAGTCAAATTAAGCTCTAATCAAGCCCAAAACATCGCATTTTACGCAGCGATGCATGCGCGATCACGCGCGTGCGCGATCGACCGTGCACACGCGGATTTTCGGCCGGTTTTAGGAAGATTACATCGGCCGTTAGCCAAATTAGCTAAAAAATGCTAAATTTTGCGACAATAAGCTCCCGATTATTGGGAATCAATCGATTACGTCAATTACGTCAGTGGCCATAAGGGATTTATTGATTTCATTACGTCAATTACGTCACTGGCCATAAACCAGTTAATATAGCCTTATTTAAGGTTTATCCTTAAAACGACGAGATGTAACTCGAGAAAGACATGGCTGTAGAATTGCACTATACTATAGCCTACCCGTTGGTTGGTAGACTTGACTATAGCAGCATGCACTCTCGATCCAGTTAACTATTCCAGGAGGGGGGGGGGGGCACCGGCATGCGCTCATGCAAAACACTGTTTAAATGGCTTAAGCATCAAAACTTGCAACATTGTTTTAATTGCGCGATTTTAACTGCTTGTAAAGTTGGTAATCTCCTACCAATTTCATATGACACAAAGACACATCGTTGATGTATTCCTTTCCTTTTTTTTTCTTTTTTTCTTTACATTTAGCCCATATACATACCTATACAGTTTTATATAAACATTTTAGGAGTGAATACATATGTTTCGATGCCTGTGACAGCCTCTCAGCTGGTCAAACAATGCTGCTCCGCTGTTCTACGACAAAAAACAGGTTAGGACAAAGCGTACGACAGCTCCCGACCAGACGTGAGTTTTGTCTTGGCACAAGATCATTTTCAATCTTTGGCGCAAATCGTAAATGCCGAAAATTGCGGTAATTTCGGCGTACACCCATATTTTGGCGTACGCACGGTTGATACATGAGGGCCATAGACTCTAACAGCATCCAGGCTGAAAAAGTGAAACGAGACCGCGCCTCCTAGAAAGGTCGCCTCACCGTCGTGGCGTTCTAGTGAAGCAAAGGTTTTACGTTCACGTGCGCCTACGCCGACGATCGTAACTCTGTTCGGGATGGGCCGAACACCTCTGCGATCGCGGCGACGAGCCGATCGTCGTGATGGTCTGTGTTTTTTTCTGCAACCTCGGGAACCTCAAATCTGACCCGAGGCCTAGCGTTGCAGTGTAGTTCCCTTTATCGGACGCTTGTAAGAGTCCCACAAAGTCGAGACCAACTCCATTTTATTCGTCATGTCCTGAATATGGATATTCGGGGGTGTTGGGTATTTAAAAAAATATCCTTCACCCCATTTGTAAGGCATTTGGCCCAAAGGTCAGCGTGGCTGACCTTTGACCTTTGCAAACGTTGTGGAAAGCCCAGACCGGCTCCATTGGATTCGGCACACTCTAAATATGAAGAGTGTGTGAAGAATAGGGTTAGGGAACATGTTTTAAAGGTTTGTTTTGTGTATTTCACACTTCTGTGGAGAGGAGAGGAGAGGAGGGAGAGGAGAGGCAGTCTTTTGGCGGACCTTTGACCTTTGCAAACGTCGTGGAAAGCCCAGACCGGCGCCATTGGATTCGGCATGCTCTTAATATGAACAATATGTCTAGTGTGTGAAGAATAACATTAATGAACATGTTGTGTTTTGTGTTTGGTCTGTTCACTCAAAAAGAGAGGAGAGCAGAGGAGGGGAGAGGCAGAGGCCTCCATTCATCTCACTGCCCATGTAATATCTATATCTGGCCACAGAGTGGGTGTGGCGCTGTTCTGAATTTCACTCCCAAATTACTCTTCTTCTCCAGTTTCTCTGACTTCCTGTGTGTGTGTGTCAGAAGACAGCAACAGAGGCAACAGAGACACAGGAGGAACACACCCATGACTGCCAGTACCACCACTACAACCTACCCATGCCCCACCTGCACCGTTAAGGACATAAGTGGACGTCATCATTGGATTCGATGGACAACCATCAGCAAGTAAGTAAGTAAGTGTGTGTGTGTGTGTGTGTGTGTGTGTGTGTGTGTGTGTGTGTGTGTGTGTGTGTGTGTGTGTGTGTGTGTGTGTGTGTGTGTGTGTGTGTGTGTGTGTGTGTGTGTGTGTGTACTGTACGTCGTGATCAATCAATGCCCCCAGACGAATGTGTGTGTGTGTGAACCAGCTACACTGGCATTTAAACACATTCATATTGTAACTGTTGCCCCTATAGGTGATATAGTTTGCTTTATTCCTAAAAGGTCATAATTAAGTCACATTTACGTTTAAAACATTATTTCATGTATTTGTGTCAAGTTGTTGTAATACTTTTATTTTGAAGAGTCAAAGTCATGTTCCGTGTCGTTTGGTCTGCTCATGTAAATTGGGTACACAGGTTTTTTGTGTAAGCAATCAAGCCACAAGCAGCTAGCAGCAGCAGGGTGCAGCAGCTCCCTTTGCACTGGTCACACAAAGAGACTAAGTTACAAGAGACTGTCATACAAGTCTTCAAATAAATCAGTTTCAAGGAAACCACTTGTGTCTGTCTGTCCTCGGAGGGAGTTACACATATAATATGTGTATGCTCAGTTAGCTTTTATAAACGTGAAAACAGACTGCGCTGCTGTCTAGTCATGTGCAAACCATTGTGATGTTGCATTACCTACGTTTACTGGTGACCCCCTGGAAATCCCCCAAGGGCACCAGGGGGTCCACGGACCCCTAATTGAGAAGCACTGGCATACATTCTAAGCATTTATGCTCAGTTAGCTTTTATAAATGTAACTTTAAACGTGAAAACAGACTGCGCTGCTGTCTAGTCTGTCTGTCTGTCTGTCTGTCTAAAATAGCAGACCTACAAGCTCGTAGCGCGGCACCGAGTGCCGTGCTACGAGCTTGTAGATCTGCTATTTTTGGGGGCCACTGGCTGTCTGTCTGTCTGTCTTGTCTGTCTAAAATAGCAGACCTACAAGCTCGTAGCGCGGCACTCGGTGCCGCGCTACGAGCTTGTAGATCTGCTATTTTTGGGGGCCACTGGCTGTCTGTCTGTCTGTCTGTCTGTCTGTCTAAAATAGCAGACCTACAAGCTTTTTCTTTTGTACAACTTGACCTATGTTTCTTCTTCTTATTGGGGAGATGGAGGCAGATCCTGTGGAAATACGCGCAGCGTAGCAGCTGGAGGGGCTCTCACTTTTCCCCCCTTGTTTCTTTTTTGTTTGCTAACGTTTATCCGTTTGAAATCAGCAGCTTTCTAGTGAACGTGCTGGCGGTTTGAAAGCTGGAGACAGAATGACTTTTCATAGTATGATTCTGTGCAGGGGAATATACGTTGTTTCATGGCACAAAACACTGATCTCCACCATAGTCACCCTCCGTTGAGACGAAGCCCGTCATTTCATGTTGCTGCTTGAGGGTGACTCAGAGCACAAGGAATTTACAAGCACACTTCCTGATCGTTTTTTTTTTTTTGTACCTTTTTAGTGTCACCGCTGCTTTTAAAAATGGCCACTGCTGTTAAACATGTGTAATATGTGCACATGCTCACAATGCGCACACAAATTACACACATGTTCAAACACAAGGCATGTTTGTCTCCAGCTTTCTAAATGTCCATCCTGACTGAAGCCCAAGAGTTCCTAATAATACCCAATCTCAGGGTCCCAAAAGAGCTACAATTCCTGGGTGGACGTTCTTCCTTACCTGTGGAAACCTTGCTTCGACTACAGGGGCTTAATAATCTAGGATTGCAGATTTTAGGGAACTAAAATTGGCTAAGTGTTAATGTTTCATTGTTGGAAATCCAACACGTACGAGCGGCGCACGTCTAGAAATAATATAGGTGGATGCAACTCATTTTTGTACATAAAAGTGCCATCTCTTTTTAAGTCTTCCAAGCGTTCTTTCCAAGTGAAATGCATCCTGGTACGTGGCGGGTCACTTCAGGCGGCTTGACCAGAGCATCCTGGTACGTGGCGGGTCACTTCAGGCGGCTTGACCAGAGCATAGGATAAAGACGCACAACGTTCTTGTGTCACGGTAGTCTATCACAACATGTAGCCATGTGCCCCCATCAAGGCATGTTACCAAAAACGTGTTCAACATGCATGAACTTTTGTGTCTTTCATCACTTTCTTTTTTTTTTTCAGATGGAAATATATATATATATCAGACTGGTATCCATTCTGTCGCTTTGCAACGGAACTTTAAATGTTTTTGTAGGCATTGTTTTTTAAAAGCTCTGAGCCAAGCGGTCGGGTGACTATACGTGAAAACGGGAAGGAGAAAGGCCAATCGGTTGGCTTGGAGATGGAGCTCGTCTCCAGAAGATTAAGGAAAAAACAAACAAAAAAAACTTTACTGAATTACGTAGGTTAAAATGTAGTTGTATAGTATTGTTATTTCAATAGAATTGTCTTATTTTACCTCATTATTGTAAAGTAACATAGTAAATAATTATAAGGAAGACAACATATGTTTATTTTGTAAAGAAGTTACAGAATCTTATTGAACATAACCGTACTGTTTACCATTCCTCAACCATGACTTGATTCGCTGTCACTTTGTTGGAGGGTGTGATAGGGTAGCTTTGATAGGATAGTGACTGGTGTTCTGTTATCTCCAACGTCTCAGTATGTCCACGATGGACATATCATAGTAGAGCTATGATCTTAGCAGTATTGACTTCTGAAAATGTGACATTTTAATGGGAGAATAACAATGGGGGAAATCACCACAAAGTCACGCTAATACAGCAAGGATCAGGAGTCCATAAGGACACTAAAAGTTAAGTCTAGGTCATTAATATAGCCAGCCTAACAGACTCAAGACTCAAGGTGCTGTGGCTGGACACTGGTTCAGAAGCGATGAAGATGAAACGTTCATCACAGAGTAGCCTTAGATATAGTGAAGGCGAACACAATAAGCTCAAAGTGGGTCTTGTTTTCCAAATGGTCATGAATTAAACTCACTTTTTTTTAATTAGTATTTTTTTAATGGGCTTTTTTGTAATAGAAAGCCTCTCAGTATTTAAATAAAGGTTACTGTCTGTCACACAACGCAAGACTTAATAGAGCAGACGAGATCCTGTTAGTGACTGTGCCAGTTCAAAACATTTTAATCTCATCCATTCACACATGTATTTTTACACAACTATTCTCCAGAAATGATATCTTGTGAATTTTTATCAATGATAAAAAAAAACATCAAATTGTTTCATATCAACTACAGCTAAATCGGGTTCTTCCAACACTTATATATCATCTTCGAGGAGCATTATAATGGATGGTTTATAAATTCATAACAACAGATGGGCCGTAGGGATCCATTAGTTGGCAGCAGCTATGTACACTGTAAAAGAAAAAAGCTGCTGTTTAAAAAGAATATTTTTTTATGATACCCCATTTGCATGAGTAAACTGGCTGAATGGCTGGAAGTGTTCACATGTCAGTGCATGATGGGGGAGCTGGTTTCATCATTATGTCTTGCTTAGGGCTGCAACACTTCCATGTCATCGATTACAAATATATATTAAGAATCAATCCCTATATTTGGGGCATGTCATTATTGGTGAAGTAAAAAAAAAAAAAAAAGTAACAAAGTATGTTTCACTATTTTTGCATGACACTGTTGTGCAACAAAGTAGAAAATGACACTTAAAGGATGCATTTAGACATTTTCAACCTATCTTCATATAAGTGGTACTCACTAATGCTTATTATAAAATTGCACCATTTTTGTCTACTCTGCCTGTGTCTCAGAGAAGGGCTGTGGACAGTTCAGAAACCCGCCAATCAGTGACATCATCAATGGGGAATCCAAGTTAATAGAAATTGCAGGCTTCATATTCCTGAATTATTTGCATGCTATAATGGAAGCCATTGTTCTTGCGTTAATAAAAAACAAAATAAAACATTTGTT
Organism: Electrona antarctica; assembly: GCF_951216825.1. NCBI lineage: Eukaryota > Metazoa > Chordata > Actinopteri > Myctophiformes > Myctophidae > Electrona > Electrona antarctica. Next base: position 39,868,039 of record NC_136800.1, on the reverse strand, counting down.
GTTTGAAAGAAAAAGAGTACAGTACAGTACAGTACAGTACAGTACAGTACAGTACAGTACAGTACAGTACAGTACAGCACCACTCACTTCAAACATATCATGAGCGTTAGTGAGGACCAATTATAATATGTAGATAGGTTGAAAATGGGTGAAGTCGTCCTTTAAGTATTTAATTGACTTGTTGATGTGTAAAATTGATTTAAATGTCTATAACAAAAAAATGCATTTTGATTAGCAAAGAGTAATCGCTAAGACTAAAGGATAGTTGCAGCCCTAGTCCTGTGTCCTGTATATCTGCCTTCTGCAGCCAGTGGTGCATAGCCTCCACAGTGCTACCATGCTATCTAGCTATATCACACCCCTCAACATCTTTGCTGGTCTGCCTATCCCTTTGTACAGTCATGTAAAAAACAAAAAACATAGTAACTGTAAGACCGATGTGTGTACGTGTGTTTTTCTTTGTTTTTATTCAAGGGACGGGAGGTGTGTTTGAGGTGTGCATTGTTTGGGGGTGGGGGGGGCTGGGGTTTGATCACTTTGTTATTTTCTCATAGTGTCATTTAGACCATGTTGAGTGTTTTGTGTATTTTCTGTGTAGTGGACTTATTGCTGGGTCTGCGTCTAGCGCAGCCATAGTTTCATATTGATGTGTGTAGTACCTCTAATCCACCACAACTAGCAAAGTCCTTATTCTGCTAACGTGCATTTTAATAATATTTTTGTTTTGTTTTTTTTCTTTCTTTTGTTTTTTACTAAAAGAGAAAGAAAGCTACACATGTTATGTTCAGATTTTAATCACCTTTTATCCAAGTTCAAAAACACTGCTCTTTTTGTCTTATTGAAGTTGTATTATGTAGAGAAATAAATATGAGATAAAAAGCCAGCTGATATCAAAATTGCCAAACAGAAAGCTTTGGATGTAAACTTGAACTACAAAGGAACGCTTGGTTTTGACTGTGAGGTTGGTGAGAACGCTGCAGGGGGAGGAACGCTTATCTGTGTAACACTGGTGTGTGTTACAGTACCTAAAGCAGTGTTACACATCGCAGGGCCGGCGCTGGTACAGGTCAGGATAACATACAGCCAGGCACACTACAGTGTAAACCTGTTTACAATCCGTTTACAGAGGTACGTGTTTGGCCTTTTACCCAAACTGTTGTTTTTAATCTGGGATCCGTGTTTTATAAGACCTTACATGTGGCAAAAAAAACAAACAAACAAACACACACAGAGATAACTCGAATGCCAAAATCACTAACATGGTAAGAGAGATTGAATCGACATACTTTTAAAGCTGCTTTTTATGAAATGTCAACATCCACATAGTTGCTTCCAAGATGAGCCTGAGAGGCACATTCATTGTTTACTCTACTGTGGTAGTGTCTCTGTTATGACACTGTACAATATCACTCGTCACCTCCTCAATTAGTTTTACCTTCCATCTTGAGAAGCACTTTGTTATATAATGTTGATACCAGGCTAGTATCCAGTTACTATTTGAAATGGACTTGTTTTGCTTCTTCTCAGCTGGTCCTTTTAGACTGGAGCAGATAGCGTTATCTCATATGGGGGAGACTACACCCATTTGGCCTTCCAGGAAGACCACATCCAACTGTGAAATGAATTGAAAAGGGTTTCAATGAAGGATTTACACTGGCCTGGACATACTAACACTATATGTAGTGACCTCATACAAAGATGGCTGTTAAGCCTCTGGATGTTGAAGAGGACTCGTAGGTTTTGAGCTATTCTGAACACAAACTGACAGTGCAACTTCTCTACTGTACTAAAAAATAAAGTAAAACTGATCCCCCCCTCCCCAACTTTATTATTTTTGCAGTTATCTGTAAATTGCAGAAATTACCTCTTGAAGTTCTTACTACTACTCATAAAAAGAATTATGTCATCCTTGTCGTCTCAGCACTTTAAAATAATTTGTGTTCATAAGCAACAGGAAAAACATTATAGTAGCACACTTCCAAGTACATACAAAATACATCAAGTTAATGCCTTTTTCAATGGTCTGGCTGGAAAATAAATACTCAGTGGATGAATTCTGTGTTGTTACTATGCCAATGTAATCTATCATGGGGAAGAGAGGAAAGGAAAAGCACAAATGAAAAAGAGAACACAGTTCTTCTGGTGTCTTCTATCATATCTACTGTATCTATCTATATCTATCTATCTATCTACCTATCTACCTATCTATCTATCTATCTATCTATCTATCTATCTATCTATCTAACCATGTCTCTTCTTGTTCTTCAACCTTTAGGGCCAAAATCCATTGAAATGTTTTAGTCCTGTCAGATGTATATCGTAAACTGTTCAATTACGAAATGGAAAATAAAATCTATTTTAAAGATCAACGCATTGTGACGTTTTTGTCCCATATACTGTATTCATGGTGTTTATTGATTCCATAGGAGGGACTAGCACCCCTCAAAGCTGTATATAGGAGGGGCTAGCACCCCTCAAAGCCGTTTATAGGAGGGGCTAGTGCCCCTTAAAGCTGTTTATAGGAGGGGCTAGCTCCCCTCAAAGCTGTATATAGGAGGGGCTAGCACCCTCAAAGCTGTATATAGGAGGGGCTAGCACCCTCAAAGCTGTATATAGGAGGGGCTAGCTCCCCTGAAAGCTGTTTATAGGAGGGGCTAGCTCCCCTCAAAGCTGTATACTGTTTATGCATGCCATGATTTTTTCCAATATCTCCTACTGTATTACTGTCTGGGGTCAAACCAATCACATCACTTTATAAACAAACACTGAAAATAATAGATACAAAAACAATGAAATGGCATCTACAAGCTCATAGCGCGCCACTCGGTGGCGCGCTATGAGCTTGTAGATCTGCTATTTAAAACCTTTGCTTCTTTAGAACGCCACAACGGTAAGGCCCTCCGGTCTGATTATCGGATATGTTATAGAGCTCCACGAGACGCACGTGTGGAACTGTAGTACGTCCTCGGGCGACCTTTCTAGTCGACATGGCGCACGAACGTTCCACTACACCGAGTGGCGCGCTACGAGCTTGTAGATCTGCTACTTAAAACCTTTGCTTCTGTAGAACGCCACAACGGTAAGGCCTTCCGGTCTGATTATCGGATATGTTATAGAGCTCCCAGAGACGCACGCGTGGAACTGTAGTACATCCTCGGGCGACCTTTCTAGTCGACATGGCACGCGCGAACGTTCCACTACACCGAGTGGCGCGCTACGAGCTTGTAGATCTGCTATTTAAAACCTTTGCTTCTTTAGAACGCCACAACGGTAAGGCCTTCCGGTCTGATTATCGGATATGTTATAGAGCTCCCAGAGACGCAGTGGCGGACCGTGCCGAAATGAACTACGCCTTCAACACAACCCCCCCCCCCCCCCCCCCCAACAAACTGTCATATGTTTTTATACAACATTAAACCACGCAAAAATTGGTGGAACTGAACCACACTCATATCAGATCAGGCTCTGTAATATCCCAGCTATGCTGCACCGGCGGGGACTAAACACACGCAGCGCACGCAGCGCACGCACGCACACACACACACACACACACACACACTCAAGTGGCTCCACAGCGCACAGCCACATGAGACTCGGCCACACACACACTGTGGGCACGGACAACCACAAGTCCTGAAGTCCACAACCATAGCCTATAAAACGATCAATCATCAATAAACTGCGTCGCATCGCGATCGCATGTATATAAATATTATATATAAAGATTCTTACCATGGCTGCCTGCATCATACCAATGGTCGACCCTGCAAGCTTTTCTTGAAGTCCTTCCTTCTCGAAAAATGCTTTGACTGTAAATCCACCACTAAATCTGTTTCTTCTCCTCCTTCAGCCGTTTTCCGCGTTTGTTTGTGAGTTAAATCTATTTAGCTCCTCAATCAACCCACATATGGGAACTCGCGCAGAAAGTTTGAAAGACCCAGTTCTCTTTTCTCATTTGACAATATTTCCCCCAGCAATGGGATCCAAGCAAGACGTTTACGTCACCAAAGGCCTGCTAGCTGGCGCTGGAACTTGAAAGAAACGCCCAGCAGGGCAAACTCGAAATCTGATTGGCTAAGGAACCTGTCAATCTCTATATTGCTCCCCATTCATTTCAACAGCAAGGGGATTCACTGGAGTTTCTGCAGGCCTCCCGGTAGAGAATTTTACCCGGAGACAACACAAGGGAATAATCTCATTGGTTAAAAAAAACCAAGGGCTGTTGTACCTGCACAGAATGGAAGCAGAGCATCCAGCCTGTCTGAGTGAGAAACAGTGCAGTGGCAGCGAAATAAATATAATATTATAATTATATATAATATTATAGATAATATAATATTTTTTAAAAATAAAAACTTATTATAAAATAAAATAAATTTCTGCATCAGGCAAGTGGGCCTGCAGAGAAGGCCTTGCTGGCCCTGACGGCACACCACTGCAGAGACGCACGCGTGGAACTGTAGTACGTCCTCGGGCGACCTTTCTAGTCGACATGGCACGCGCGACCGTTCCACTACACCGAGTGGCGCGCTACGAGCTTGTAGATCTGCTATTTAAAACCTTTGCTTCTGTAGAACGCCACAACGGTAAGGCCTTCCGGTCTGATTATCGGATATGTTATAGAGCTCCCAGAGACGCACGCGTGGAACTGTAGTACGTCCTCGGGTGACCTTTCTAAGAGGCACGGTCTCGTTTCACTTTTTCAGCCAGGACGCTGTTAGAGTCTATGGGTCTATGACGTGTCTGCATGCACAGAGCCAAAGTGAAGGACGTTTTGTACGACTGTCGGAGGCGTACGTCCGAGACACCGAACCGTTCGTCTCGGCTGGCTCTCCGACATATCCGAACATCGGACCGTGATGTTTTATCGTTGTCGCGCGTCAAAGTCGGCAATTTGTAGGCGTTCGTTCAAGGCTACCACCGCGGCCGTATGTCCGTTTGGCCCGAAACCTATACGGCTGCGATCGGGGCCGCGACCCGGCCGCTGTCATTGTCTCGGATTTGTTCTGCGACTTTCGCGTCAAAGTCGCAAATTTCGAGGCTTTCGTGCAGGGCTACTGTCGCGACCGTATGTCCGTTTGGCCCAAACCCTATACGGCTGCGATCGGGCCCGGACCCGGTTGCGGTGATGGTCTCGGATTTGCGACTTTTCTCGCTAACTTAGGCCTTACTTTGTGGGAGCGGTTTATGCTAATGAAGGGCGTGGTTCCGGCTACTTTGTGGGAGTGGCTTATGCAAATTTGATGGGCGTGGTTTCGGCTACTTTGTGGGTGTGGTATATGCAAATTAGTGGGTGTCGCTTATGTAAATTAGTGGGTGTCAACCCGCCTACTTTGTGGGAGTGGTTTATGCAAATGAAGGGCATGGTTCCTGCTACTTTGTGGGTGTGGGCTATGCAAATTAGTTGGTGTCGCTTATGCAAATGAGTGGGTGTCACCCGCCTAAATTGTTGGAGCGGTTTATGCAAATGAAGGGCGTGTTTCGGCTACTTTGTGGGAATGGCTTATGCAAATGATGGGGAGTGGTATGCAAATGAAGGTGCGTGGTATGCAAATGAAGGGGCATGGTATGCAAATGAAGGGGAGTGGTATGCAAATGAAGGGGCATGGTATGCAAATGAAGGGGAGTGGTATGCAAATGAAGGGCATGTTTCTGCTACTTTGTGGGATTCGTTTATGCAAATGAAGGTGCGTGGTATGCAAATGAAGGTGCGTGGTATGCAAATGAAGGGGAGTGGTATGCAAATGAAGGTGCGTGGTATGCAAATGAAGGGGAGTCGTATGCAAATGAAGGGCATGTTTCGGCTACTTTGTGGGATTGGTTTATGCAAATGAAGGGGCATGGTTCCGGCTACTTTGTGGGATTAGTTTATGCAAATGAAGGTGCGTGGTATGCAAATGAAGGGGCGTGGCATGCAAATGAAGGGGCATGGTATGCAAATGAAGGACGTGTTTCGGCGACTTTGTGGGATTAGTTTATGCAAATGAAGGTGCGTGTTATGCAAATGAAGGGGCATGGTATGCAAATGAAGGGCCGTGATATGCAAATGAAGGGGCGTGGTTCCCGCTACTTTGTGGGAGTGGGTTATGAAAATTTGAAGGGCGTTGTTTCGGGTGCAGTACTTAGTTTAGACAGTTTTTGGTTTAGACTAGTCATTGGTTAGACCAGTCATATAGTCCTACATCTACAACCTATCTCAAACCCTCACCCTAAACCTAACCTCCCACGGGGAAGCACACCTAAACCTAACCTTAACCCATGTCTAACCAATGACTAGTCTAAACTAAGTATGCACCCCGTTGTTTCGGCTACTTTGTGGGTGTAGGCTATGCAAATTAGTGGGTGTCGCTTATGCAAATTAGTGGGTGTCGCCACGCCCTTCATTTGCATACCACTCCCCAAAATTTGCATACCACGCACCTTCATTTGCATACCATGCCCCTTCATGTGCATACCACGCACCTTCATTTGCATACCACTCCCCTTCATTTGCATACCATGCCCCTTCATTTGCATAACACGCACCTTCATTTGCATAAACTAATCCCACAAAGTAGCCGAAACACGCCCTTCATTTGCATACCATGCCCCTTAATTTGCACGCCCCTTAATTTGCATAATACGCACCTTCATTTGCATACCACTCCCCTTCATTTGCATACCACGCACCTTCATTTGCATAAACTAATCCCACAAAGTAGCCGGAACCATGCCCCTTCATTTGCATAACACTCCCCTTCATTTGCATACCACTCCCCTTCATTTGCATGCCACGCCCCTTCATTTGCATAAACCGATCCCACAAAGTAGCCGAAACATGCCCTTAATTTGCATACCACTCCCCTTCATTTGCATACCACGCACCTTCATTTGCATAAAATAATCCCACAAAGTAGCCGGAACCATGCCCCTTCATTTGCATACCACGCCCTTTCATTTGCATACCACGCCCCTTCATTTGCATGCCACGCACCTTCATTTGCATAAAGTAATCCCACAAAGTAGCCGGAACCATGCCCCTTCATTTGCATACCACTCCCCTTCATTTGCATACCACGCACCTTCATTTGCATAAAATAATCCCACAAAGTAGCCGGAACCATGCCCCTTCATTTGCATACCACGCCCCTTCATTTGCATACCACGCCCCTTCATTTGCATGCCACGCACCTTCATTTGCATAAACTAATCCCACAAAGTAGCCGGAACCATGCCCCTTCATTTGCATACCACGCCCCTTCATTTGCATACCACGCCCCTTCATTTGCATGCCACGCACCTTCATTTGCATAAACTAATCCCACAAAGTAGCCGGAACCATGCCCCTTCATTTGCATACCACTCCCCTTCATTTGCATACCACGCCCCTTCATTTGCATACCACACACCTTCATTTGCATAAACTAATCCCACAAAGTAGCCGGAACCATGCCCCTTCATTTGCATACCACTCCCCTTTCAAATGCATACCACACACCTTCATTTGCATAAGCCAATCCCACAAAGTAGCAGAAACATGCCCTTCATTTGCATACCACTCCCCTTCATTTGCATACCATGCCCCTTCATTTGCATACCACGCACCTTCATTTGCATACCACGCCCCTTCATTTGCATACCACGCACCTTCATTTGCATAAACTAATCCCACAAAGTAGCCGGAACCATGCCCCTTCATTTGCATACCACTCCCCTTTCAAATGCATACCACACACCTTCATTTGCATAAGCCAATCCCACAAAGTAGCAGAAACATGCCCTTCATTTGCATACCACTCCCCTTCATTTGCATACCATGCCCCTTCATTTGCATACCACGCACCTTCATTTGCATAAGATAATCCCACAAAGTAGCCGGAACCATGCCCCTTCATTTGCCTACCACTCCCCTTCATATACATACCACGCCCCTTCATTTGCATACCACACCCCTTAATTTGCATAAGCCACTCCCACAAAGTAGTTGAAAACCACGCCCACAAAGTAGGCTGGACACCGCCCACTAATTTTCATAAACCATGCCCACAAAGCAGGTGTGACGACGCCCACTAATTTGCATAAACCACGCCCACATAGTAGTTGAAACTACGCCCATCAAATTTGCATAAACCACTCCCACAAAGTAGCCGGAACCGCCCACAAAGCCGGCGGGACACCGCCCACTCATTTGCATAAACGACGCCCATGAAATTTGCATATGGTTACATAACGAGTAGGCGTGGCCTAATATAATGAGAGGTGTGGCCTAACATTACGAGAGGCGGAGTCATTAACGAGAGGGTGTGTGTGTGTGTGTGTGTGTGTGTGTGTGTGTAGTAGTAGTAGTAGAAGTAATACATACGAGATGATGCCTGATCTTCTGACATCCATATTTGGTTGACTGGATGGCATTGTCCTCACCTGGAGAGAAATGCCGCCGGAAATATGATTATTTATTTATTCATTCATTCATTCATTCATTCCCCCCGGAAATAAATAAATAAACAAGGATAATCATCCATCCATGTGTGACAATTGTTTGACACACATCATGTCATGTCATGTCATGTCATGTCTTGTATATTATTACTAATATAATATACAAACGTGAACGGAGCACTGCTGCCAACATAGTACACGCATATAGTAGCCATACTGGCATACTCACCATAGCCTGGTCAAGGTTTCCCCCTGGTGGACGTGTCAATTCCAACTATTGTCAGCGCATGGAAAACTAAGGGCTAATAATATATACTATTCTCTGCCTATCGGGTCGGTCGGACGGCGCGTCTTAAATACATTTCAATTGTACATTTAGTTGACAAAAAGGTAAATAGTGATTTATTTTTGATTTATCTTCCTTGACTAAAAGGTAAAGAGTGATTTACTTTGATTTATCCTCAATCCTCTGTCCGAGGTCCGAGGTCACGAATCTTGACTTGTCGAGAACCAGCGTCCTCTCACACCATCGGCAACTGACAGAACCACTGAGCCACCGTGGAATACTCTGAGCCAAGGATCGAGGGTATATTTACCCTCTTGTTCTTTTGCAGGAAAATCAAACCACAGACCACCGGCACACTGGACCAGCACACTAGCTAGTTAGAAATATCAATGTCTACTTATATGGATGCATATAAGATATACAAGTCAATGCATTCCACCAAAGATCCCTCACGTGACGTTAGGGTAGAGTTTGTTTAACAGTACTTGTGAGGACTCTCTCTCTCACACACACACACCAGAGACTGGCAGCTGATTGGCTCATTCAGGGTTGCCAGGTTGGTGGCTGTCAGGTTGTCTAATGCCTGCTGCATTGTGTGTGTGTGTGTGTGCATTTAAACACATTCATATTGTAACTGTTGCCACTATAGGTGATATAGTTTGCTTTATTCCTAAAAGGTACAAGTTCATAAGGAAGAAGTTCATAATTAAGTCACATTTACGTTTAAAACATTATTTCATGTATTTGTGTCAAGTTGTTGTAATGCTTTTATTTTGAAGAGTCAAAGTCATGTTCCGTGTCTCGTTTGGTCTGCTCATGTAAATTGGGTACACAGGTTTTTTGTGTAAGCAATCAAGCCACAAGCAGCAGCAGGGTGCAGCAGCTCCGTTTGCACTGGTCACACAAAGAGACTAAGTTACAAGAGACTGTCATAAGAAAGGTTATAAGGACCTAAGACTGAAGAGATTCCCTTCTTTGTTATTTGCACGCAGCCAACGAGGTATTTGTTGTTTGTTTTATGTCTGTATTTTACTTTGGTAAAATGTTTGCATCTACATGTGCTGTGCATGTCATGTCGTATTTATGTTAATTGTAACATGCTTGTTTTATTGTATTGTTTATAGTTTTCACGGTGAATTTGGAGGATCCACAAGTCTTCAAATAAATCAGTTTCAAGGAAACCACTTGTGTCTGTCTGTGCTCGGAGGGAGTTACACATATAATATGTGTATGCTCAGTTAGCTTTTATAAACGTGAAAACAGACTGCGCTGCTGTCTAGTCATGTGCAAACCTAGCCCGTCTCCGGACCCCCCGGGTTGAGCTCCTTTGGACCTACCACGTAGGGTCCGGTCTCACCGGCATCACGCGACGTGGGACGCAATCTGACTTACCCTGACTTAGCCCTGTGCTGCGGTGTCGGTGTCACGCTGACATATTCCAAAAGAAGCATATGGACGCTATAGGATACAACGAACCCTCTCACCCCCCCCCCGAACGGCACAGAAGCCGTTAAGTATTTTTAATGTTTGTACGACCGTTTGGCAGCTCTGAAATTCTCTCTTCGGTCCCTCCTTGTTGACATCTCGGTTGGCTAGAGGTAGGCTAGCTGTAGGCTAGCTGCGCCTACGAGGCGCGTAGGGAGGCGCAGCTAGCCAACCGAGAGGCTGGAGGCGGTACAATGGGATGTCAACAAGAGAGAATTTCAGAGCTGCCAAAACGGTCGTACAAACATTAAAAATACTTAACGGCTTCTGAGCCGTTCGCGGGGGGGGTCAGAAGGTTCGTTGTCTCCTATAGCGTTCATATGCTTCTTTTTGAATATGTCAGCGTGACACCCACTTTGCAGCACAGGGCTAAGTCAGGGGAAATCAGATGGCATCCCATGTCGCTTGAATCCGGTGAGAAGGAACCCTACATAAAGTCAACAAAATGTCAGAAACTTTAACGTAGGGTTCCGAAAGGAGCTAGTGCAAACCATTGTGATGTTGCATTACCTACGTTTACTGGGGACCCCCTGGAAATCCCCCAATGGCCCCTGGGGGTCACCGGACCCCGAATTGAGAAGCACTGGTATAGATTCTAAACAATTGTATTCAGTCAGCTTTTATAAATATGTTGTTCCCCCTAGGTCTGCTATTTTTGGGGGCCTCTGTCTGTCTGTCTGTCTGTCTGTCTGTCTGTCTGTCTGTCTGTCTAAAATAGCAGACCTACAAGCTCGTAGCGCGGCACTCGGTGCCGCGCTACGAGCTTGTAGGTCTGCTATTTTGGGGCGTCTGTCTGTCTGTCTGTCTAACAATCTGTCTGTCTGTCTGTCTGTCTGTCTAAAATAGCAGATCTACAAGCGCGTAGCGCGGCACTCGGTGCCGCGCTACGCGCTTGTAGATCTGCTATTTTTGGGGGCCACTGACTGTCTGTCTGTCTGTCTTGTCTGTCTGTCTGTCTGTCTGTCTGTCTTGTCTGTCTGTCTAACAATCTGTCTTGTCTGTCTGTCTAAAATAGCAGATCTACAAGCTCGTAGCGCGGCACCGAGTGCCGCGCTACGAGCTTGTAGATCTGCTATTTTTGGGGGCCACTGTCTGTCTGTCTGTCTGTCTGTCTGTCTGTCTGTCTGTCTGTCTGTCTGACAATCTGTCTTGTCTGTCTGTCTTGTCTGTCTGTCTGTCTGTCTGTCTGTCTAACAATCTGTCTTGTCTGTCTGTCTGTCTAAAATAGCAGATCTACAAGCTCGTAGCGCGGCACTCGGTGCCGCGCTACGAGCTTGTAGATCTGCTATTTTTGGGGGCCACTGTCTGTCTGTCTGTCTGTCTGACAATCTGTCTTGTCTGTCTGTCTGTCTGTCTGTCTGTCTGTCTGTCTGTCTGTCTGTCTGTCTGTCTGTCTGTCTGTCTGTCTGTCTGTCTGTCTGTCTGTCTGTCTGACAATCTGTCTTGTCTGTCTGTCTGTCTGTCTGTCTGACAATCTGTCTTGTCTGTCTGTCTAACAATCTGTCTTGTCTGTCTGTCTGTCTAAAATAGCAGATCTACAAGCTCGTAGCGCGGCACTCGGTGCCGCGCTACGAGCTTGTAGATCTGCTATTTTTGGGGGCCACTGTCTGTCTGTCTGTCTGTCTAAAATAGCAGACCTACAAGCTTTTTCTTTTGTACAACTTGACCTACGTTTCTTCTTCTTATTGGGGAGATGGAGGCAGATCCTGTGGAAATACGCGCAGCGTAGCAGCTGGAGGGGCACTCACTTTTCCCCCCTTGTTTCTTTTTTGTTTGCTAACGTTTATCCGTTTGAAATCCGCAGCTTTCTAGTGAACGTGCTGGCGGTTTGAAAGCTGGAGACAGAATGACTTTTCATAGTATGATTCTGTGCATTCTGGGGAATATACGTTGTTTCATGGCACAAAACACTGATCTCCACCATAGTCACCCTCCGTTGAGACGAAGCCCGTCATTTCATGTTGCTGCTTGAGGGTGACTCAGAGCACAAGGAATTTACAAGCACACTTCCTGATCGTTTTTTTTTTTTCTTACCTTTTTAGTGTCACCGCTGCTTTTAAAAATGGCCACTGCTGTTAAACATGTGTAATATGTGCACATGCTCACAATGCGCACACAAATTACACACATGTTCAAACACAAGGCATGTTTGTCTCCAGCTTTCTAAATGTCCATCCTGACTGAAGCCCAAGAGTTCCTAATAATACCCAATCTCAGGGTCCCAAAAGAGCTACAATTCCTGGGTGGACGTTCTTCCTTACCTGTGGAAACCTTGCTTCGACTACAGGGGCTTAATAATCTAGGATTGCAGATTTTAGGGAACTAAAATTGGCTTAGTGTTAATGTTTCATTGTTGGAAATCCAACACGTACGAGCGGCGCACGTCTAGAAATAATATAGGTGGATGCAACTCATTTTTGTACATAAAAGTGCCATCTCTTTTTAAGTCTTCCAAGCGTTCTTTCCAAGTGAAATGCATCCTGGTACGTGGCGGGTCACTTCAGGCGGCTTGACCAGAGCATCCTGGTACGTGGCGGGTCACTTCAGGCGGCTTGACCAGAGCATAGGATAAAGACGCACAACGTTCTTGTGTCACGGTAGTCTATCACAACATGTAGCCATGTGCCCCCATCAAGGCATGTTACCAAAAACGTGTTCAACATGCATGAACTTTTGTGTCTTTCATCACTTTCTTTTTTTTTTTCAGATAGAAAATATATATATATATCAGACTGGTATCCATTCTGTCGCTTTGCAACGGAACTTTAAATGTTTTTGTAGGCATTGTTTTTTAAAAGCTCTGAGCCAAGCGGTCGGGTGACTATACGTGACAACGGGAAGGAGAAAGGCCAATCGGTTGGCTTGGAGATGGAGCTCGTCTCCAGAAGATTAAGGAAAAAACAAACAAAAAAAACTGAATTACGTAGGTTAAAATGTAGTTGTATAGTATTGTTATTTCAATAGAATTGTCTTATTTTACCTCTCATTATTGTAAAGTAACATAGTAAATAATTATAAGGAAGACAACATATGTTTATTTTGTAAAGAAGTTACAGAATCTTATTGAACATAACCGTACTGTTTACCATTCCTCAACCATGACTTGATTCGCTGTCACTTTGTTGGAGGGTGTGATAGGGTAGCTTTGATAGGATAGTGACTGGTGTTCTGTTATCTCCAACGTCTCAGTATGTCCACGATGGACATATAGTAGAGCTATGATCTTAGCAGTATTGACTTCTGAAAATGTGACATTTTAATGGGAGAATAACAATGGGGGAAATCACCACAAAGTCACGCTAATACAGCAAGGATCAGGAGTCCATAAGGACACTAAAATGTAAGTCTAGGTCATTAATATAGCCAGCCTAACAGACTCAAGACTCAAGGTGCTGTGGCTGGACACTGGTTCAGAAGCGATGAAGATGAAACGTTCATCACAGAGTAGCCTTAGATATAGTGAAGGCGAACACAATAAGCTCAAAGTGGGTCTTGTTTTCCAAATGGTCATGAATTAAACTCACTTTCTTTTAATTAGTATTTTTTTAATGGGCTTTTTTGTAATAGAAAGCCTCTCAGTATTTAAATAAAGGTTACTGTCTGTCACACAACGCAAGACTTAATAGAGCAGACGAGATCCTGTTAGTGACTGTGCCAGTTCAAAACATTTTAATCTCATCCATTCACACATGTATTTTTACATAACTATTCTCCAGAAATGATATCTTGTGAATTTTTATCAATGATATAAAAAAAACATCAAATTGTTTCATATCAACTACAGCTAAATCGGGTTCTTCCAACACTTATATCATCTTCGAGGAGCATTATAATGGATGGTTTATAAATTCATAACAACAGATGGGCCGTAGGGATCCATTAGTTGGCAGCAGCTATGTACACTGTAAAAGAAAAAAGCTGCTGTTTAAAAAGAATATTTTTTTATGATACCCCATTTGCATGAGTAAACTGGCTGAATGGCTGGAAGTGTTCACATGTCAGTGCATGATGGGGGAGCTGGTTTCATCATTATGTCTTGCTTAGGGCTGCAACACTTCCATGTCATCGATTACAAATATATATTAAGAATCAATCCCTATATTTGGGGCATGTCATTATTGGTGAAGTAAAAAAAAAAAGTAACAAAGTATGTTTCACTATTTTTGCATGACACTGTTGTGCAACAAAGTAGAAAATGACACTTAAAGGATGCATTTAGACATTTTCAACCTATCTTCATATAAGTGGTACTCACTAATGCTTATTATAAAATTGCACCATTTTTGTCTACTCTGCCTGTGTCTCAGAGAAGGGCTGTGGACAGTTCAGAAACCCGCCAATCAGTGACATCATCAATGGGGAATCCAAGTTAATAGAAATTGCAGGCTTCATATCCCTGAATTATTTGCATGCTATAATGGAAGCCATTGTTCTTGCGTTAATAAAAAACAAAATAAAACATTTGTTGTTTGAAAGAACAGTACAGTACAGTACAGTACAGTACAGTACAGTACAGCACCACTCACTTCAAACATATCATGAGCGTTAGTGAGGACCAATTATAATATGTAGATAGGTTGAAAATGGGTGAAGTCGTCCTTTAAGTATTTAATTGACTTGTTGATGTGTAAAATTGATTTAAATGTCTATAACAAAAAGATGCATTTTGATTAGCAAAGAGTAATCGCTAAGACTAAAGGATAGTTGCAGCCCTAGTCCTGTGTACTGTATATCTGCCTTCTGTAGCCAGTGGTGCATAGCCTCCACAATGCTACCATGCTATCTAGCTATATCACACCCCTCAACATCTCTGCTGGTCTGCCTATCCCTTTGTACAGTCATGTAAAAAACAAAAAACATAGTAACTGTAAGACCGATGTGTGTACGTGTGTGTTTTTCTTTGTTTTTATTCAAGGGACGGGAGGTGTGTTTGAGGTGTGCATTGTTTGGGGGTGGGGGTGGGGGGGCTGGGGTTTGATCACTGTGTTATTTTCTCATAGTGTCATTTAGACCATGTTGAGTGTTTTGTGTATTTTCTGTGTAGTGGACTTATTGCTGGGTCTGCGTCTAGCGCAGCCATAGTTTCATATTGATGTGTGTGTAGTACCTCTAATCCACCACAACTAGCAAAGTCCTTATTCTGCTAACGTGCATTTTAATAATATTTTTGTTTTGTTTTTTTCTTTCTTTTGTTTTTTTTACTAAAAGAGAAAGAAAGCTACACATGTTATGTTCAGATTTTAATCACCTTTTATCCAAGTTCAAAAACACTGCTCTTTTTGTCTTATTGAAGTTGTATTATGTAGAGAAATAAATATGAGATAAAAAGCCAGCTGATATCAAAATTGCCAAACAAAAAGCTTTGGATGTAAACTTGAACTACAAAGGAACGCTTGGTTTTGACTGTGAGGTTGGTGAGAACGCTGCAGGGGGAGGAACGCTTATCTGTGTAACACTGGTGTGTGTTACAGTACCTAAAGCAGTGTTACACATCGCAGGGCCGGCGCTGGTACAGGTCAGGATAACATACAGCCAGGCACACTACAGTGGAAACCTGTTTACAATCCGTTTACAGAGGTACGTGTTTGGCCTTTTACCCAAACTGTTGTTTTTAATCTGAGATCCGTGTTTTATAAGACCTTACATGTGGCAAAAAAAACAAACAAACAAACACACACAGAGATAACTCGAATGCCAAAATCACTAACATGGTAAGAGAGATTGAATCGACATACTTTTAAAGCTGCTTTTTATGAAATGTCAACATCCACATAGTTGCTTCCAAGATGAGCCTGAGAGGCACATTCATTGTTTACTCTACTGTGGTAGTGTCTCTGTTATGACACTGTACAATATCACTGGTCACCTCCTCAATTAGTTTTACCTTCCATCTTGAGAAGCACTTTGTTATATAATGTTGATACCAGGCTAGTATCCAGTTACTATTTGAAATGGACTTGTTTTGCTTCTTCTCAGCTGGTCATTTTAGACTGGAGCAGATAGCGTTATCTCATATGGGTGAGACTACACCCATTTGGCCTTCCAGGAAGACCACATCCAACTGTGAAATGAATTGAAAAGGGTTTCAATGAAGGATTTACACTGGCCTGGACATACTAACACTATATGTAGTGACCTCATACAAAGATGGCTGTTAAGCCTCTGGATGTTGAAGAGGACTCGTAGGTTTTGAGCTATTCTGAACACAAACTGACAGTGCAACTTCTCTACTGTACTAAAAAATAAAGTAAAACTGATCCCCCCCTCCCCAACTTTATTATTTTTGCAGTTATCTGTAAATTGCAGAAATTACCTCTTGAAGTTCTTACTACTACTCATAAAAAGAATTATGTCATCCTTGTCGTCTCAGCACTTTAAAATAATTTGTGTTCATAAGCAACAGGAAAAACATTATAGTAGCACACTTCCAAGTACATACAAAATACATAAATAAATACTCAGTGGATGAATTCTGTGTTGTTACTATGCCAATGTAATCTATCATGGGGAAGAGAGGAAAGGAAAAGCACAAATGAAAAAGAGAACACAGTTCTTCTGGTGTCTTCTATCATATCTACTGTATCTATATCTATCTATCTATCTATCTATCTACCTATCTATCTATCTATCTATCTATCTATCTATCTATCTATCTATCTAACCATGTCTCTTCTTGTTCTTCAACCTTTAGGGCCAAAATCCATTGAAATGTTTTAGTCCTGTCAGATGTATATCGTAAACTGTTCAATTACGAAATGGAAAATAAAATCTATTTTAAAGATCAACGCATTGTGACGTTTTTGTCCCATATACTGTATTCATGGTGTTTATTGATTCCATAGGAGGGGCTAGCACCCCTCAAAGCTGTATATAGGAGGGGCTAGCTCCCCTTAAAGCTGTTTATAGGAGGGGCTAGTGCCCCTAAAGCTGTTTATAGGAGGGGCTAGCTCCCCTCAAAGCTGTATATAGGAGGGGCTAGCACCCTCAAAGCTGTATATAGGAGGGGCTAGCACCCTCAAAGCTGTATATAGGAGGGGCTAGCTCCCCTTAAAGCTGTTTATAGGAGGGGCTAGTGCCCCTGAAAGCTGTTTATAGGAGGGGCTAGCTCCCCTCAAAGCTGTATACTGTTTATGCATGGCATGATTTTTTCCAATATCTCCTACTGTATTACTGTCTGGGGCCAAACCAATCACATCACTTTATAAACAAACACTGAAAATAATAGATAAAAAAACAATGAAATGGCATCTACAAGCTCATAGCGCGCCACCGAGTGGCGCGCTACGAGCTTGTAGATCTGCTATTTAAAACCTTTGCTTCTTTAGAACGCCACAACGGTAAGGCCCTCCGGTCTGATTATCGGATATGTTATAGAGCTCCCAGAGACGCACGCGTGGAACTGTAGTACGTCCTCGGGCGACCTTTCTAGTCGACATGGCGCGCGCGAACGTTCCACTACACCGAGTGGCGCGCTACGAGCTTGTAGGTCTGCTATTTTAGACAGACAGACAGACAGACAGACAAGACAGATTGTTAGACAGACAGACAGACAGACAGACAAGACAGATTGTTAGACAGACAGACAGACAGACAGACAGACAGACAGTGGCCCCCAAAAATAGCAGACCTACAAGCTCGTAGTGCGGCACCCGGTGCCGCGCTACGAGCTTGTAGGTCTGCTATTTTGCTAGGGGGAACAACATATTTTCAGATGGGGGTCGGAGGCCAACTTGTGTGTTTGTAAATGAATCAATCAAGTGACTCGCTGAGTGTCTGACCGACTGACTCTCTGTCTGTCTGTCAGTCGGAATGACCTTTGACCTGACCTGTCCTGTGGGGACCGTGTCTGCTCTCTGGGGAAATAAAGAACGGAGGTGACATCATGCAGTGTTGTGTTTTTGGCAGCAAACTCATTTCAGTCCCTTGAATAGTTTTCATTTAGTCACATTTTAGTCACCTGGAATGTTTGAGTGTTTTAGGTAATGCCTCTGTGTGTGTGTGGTGCTGTCATATTATATGTGTAACTCCCTCCGAGCACAGACAGACACAAGTGGTTTCCTTGAAAGTGATTTATTTGAAGACTTGTGGATCCTCCAAATTCACCGTGAAAACTATAAACAATACAATAAAACAAGCACGTTACAATTAACATAAATACGACATGACATGCACAGCATGTAGATGCAAACATTTTACCAAAGTAAAATACAGACATAAAACAAATACCTCGTTGGCTGCGTGCAAATAACAAAGAAGGGAATCTCTTCAGTCTTAGGTCCTTATAACCTTTCTTATGACAGTCTCTTGTAACTTAGTCTCTGTGTGTGACCAGTGCAAACGGAGCTGCTGCACCCTGCTGCTGCTAGCTGCTTGTGGCTTGATTAATTAATTGCTTACACAAAAAAATTATGAACTTCTTCATTAAACAATGAAACTATATCACCTATAGTGGCAACGGTTACAATATGAATGTGTTTAAATGCCAGTGTAGCTGGTTCACACACACACACACACACAATGCAGCAGGCATTGGACAACCTGACAGCCACCGACCTGGCAACCCTGAATGAGCCAATCAGCTGCCAGTCTCTGGTGTGTGTGTGTGTGAGAGAGAGAGTCCTCACAAGTACTGTTAAACAAACTCTACCCTAACGTCAAAGCACATTAAAACACTTTTTCCTTTCCAAAACAAACACAACGTACATTATGACAATATTTCACCCTTTGCATTGGTAAAATAGACTAGGAAGGGAAGACTTTTTTGTCTTCCCTTCCAAAAAAACAAAAAGATAAAATGACCCAAAATCCATGGTTAAGAGTATTCCACGGTGGCTCAGTGGTTTGGGCAGCTTCCTATGGTGCCTGCCAGAGGACGCTGGTTCGAGTCAAGATTCGTGACCTCGGACCAAGGACTAAGGATCCAGAATAAATAAATCAAAATAAATCACTCTTTACCTTTTGGTCAAGTAAATGTACTATTGGAATGTATTTTGGCGGACATAATCCAAGATAATCCACTGTCAATTTGTAACAGTCAGCAGTGCCAGTTGGTGCCACAGGGTGGTGCACTGCTCCCTTTTGTTTTGCTTTGTGTAGAAGATCTGACGTCAATTCCAGCTCTTGCTATAGATAGACATGACATGACATGATGTGTGTCAAACAATTGTCACACATGGATGGATGATTAGCCGTGTTTATTTATTTATTTCCGGGGGGAATGAATGAATGAATGAATGACTAACCCTGTAAAACCCGGATTAATTTCTACTTGCAAAAAAACGATTTCAACCTTACTACTACTTTTTACTACTAGGACTTATCAGAGGAAATCATGTAAAATACCTTTTAGTCAACAAGTCAAGACAAGGACTAAGGACTAAGGATAAATCAATCCCGGCCCCTCCATAGGGCCGGGGGTCCGCGGAGGGGGTCCGCCGGGGGTCCGCGGAGGGGGTCCGCGGGGGTCCCCGGCCCTATCTCGGCCGTCCCTTGTCCGTTTCGGACGGGGGGAATCTCGTTCGAACCGGGCCGCCGTCCCGGACGCGCTCCCGGGGCTCTCGCGGTGGCAATAGTTGGAAATGACACGTCCACCAAGGGGAAACCTTGACCAGGCTATGGTGAGTATGCCAGTATGGCCACTATATGCGTGTACTATGTTGGCAGCAGTGCTCCGTTCACGTTTGTTTATTATATTAGTGCTGTCTACCGTTATACCTGGCTTAATATGGTCAATACTGACTCAGTCTAAAATATGCTTTGGCGGCCCCCCCCCCCCCCCCCACCTCCTCTTGCTATAGACAGACATGACTTGACATGACATGACATGACATGATGTGTGTCAAACAATTGTCACACATGGATGGATGATTAGCCTTGTTTATTTATTTATTTCCGGGGGGAATGAATGAATGAATGAATGAATGAATGAATGAATGAATGAATGAATGAATAAATGAATAAATGAATAAATGAATAAATGAATAAATGAATAAATGAATAAATAAATGGATGGATGGATGGATGAATCATATATTCCCGGGGGCATTTCTCTCCAGGTGAGGACAATGCCATCCAGTCAACCAAATATGGATGTCAGACGATCAGGCATCATCTCGTATGTATTACTTCTACTACTACTACTACTACACACACCCAAACACGCAAATGAAGGGGCATGGTTCCGGCTACTTTGTGGGATTATCTTATGCAAATGAAGGTGCGTGGTATGCAAATTAAGGGGCATGGTATGCAAATTAAGGGGCATGGTATGCAAATGAAGGGGAGTGGTATGCAAATGAAGGGCGTGTTTCGGCTACTTTGTGGGATTAGTTTATGCAAATTAAGGGGCGTGGTATGCAAATGAAGGGGCGTGGTATGCAAATGAAGGGGCATGGTATGCAAATGAAGGGGAGTGGTATGCAAATGAAGGGCGTGTGTCGGCTACTTTGTGGGATTCGTTTATGCAAATGAAGGTGCGTGGTATGCAAATGAAGGGGAGTGGTATGCAAATGAAGGGGAGTGGTATGCAAATGAAGGGCATGTTTCGGCTACTTTGTGGTATTAGTTTATGCAAATGAAGGGGTGTGGTATGCAAATGAAGGGGTGTGGTATGCAAATGAAGGGGCGTGGTATGCAAATGAATAGGAGTGGTATGCAAATGAATGGGAGTGGTATGCAAATGAAGGTGCATGGTATGCAAATGAAGGGGCATGGTATGCAAATGAAGGGGAGTGGTATGCAAATGAAGGGGAGTGGTATGCAAATGAAGGGGAGTGGTATGCAAATGAAGGGGAGTGGTATGCAAATGAAGGGCATGTTTCGGCTACTTTGTGGGATTAGTTTATGCAAATGAAGGGCGTGGTTTCGACTACTTTGTGGGAACGGTTTATGCAAATTTGATGGGCGTGGTTTCGACTACCTTTGTGGGAACGGTTTATGCAAATTTGACGGGCGTGTTTCGGCTACTTTGTGTGGGTGGTTTATGCAAATGAAGGGCGTGGTTTTGACTACTTTGTGGGAACGGTTTATGCAAATTTGATGGGCGTGGTTTTGACTACTTTGTGGGGGTGGTTCATGCAAATGAAGGGCGTGGTTTCGACTACTTTGTGGGAACGGTTTATGCAAATGAAGGGCGTGGTTTCGACTACTTTGTGGGAACGGTTTATGCAAATGAAGGGCGTGGTTTCGACTACTTTGTGGGAACGGTTTATGCAAATTTGACGGGCGTGTTTCGGCTACTTTGTGGGGGTGGTTCATGCAAATGAAGGGCGTGGTTTCGACTACTTTGTGGGAACGGTTTATGCAAATTTGATGGGCGTGGTTTCGACTACTTTGTGGGGGTGGTTCATGCAAATGAAGGGCGTGGTTTCGGCTACTTTGTGGGAACGGTTAATGCAAATTTGACGGGCGTGGTTTCGACTACTTTGTGGGGGTGGTTCATGCAAATGAAGGGCGTGGTTTCGATCACTTTGTGGGAACGGTTTATGCAAATTTGATGGGCGTGGTTTCGACTACTTTGTGGGGGTGGTTCATGCAAATGAAGGGCGTGGTTTCGGCTACTTTGTGGGAAAGGTTAATGCAAATTTGACGGGCGTGGTTTCGACTACTTTGTGGGGGTGGTTCATGCAAATGAAGGGCGTGGTTTCGATCACTTTGTGGGAACGGTTTATGCAAATTTGATGGGCGTGGTTTCGACTACTTTGTGGGGGTGGTTCATGCAAATGAAGGGCGTGGTTTCGACTACTTTGTGGGAACGGTTTATGCAAATTTGACGGGCGTGTTTCGGCTACTTTGTGGGGGTGGTTCATGCAAATGAAGGGCGTGGTTTGGACTACTTTGTGGGAACGGTTTATGCAAATTTGACGGGCGTGGTTTGGACTACTTTGTGGGGGTGGTTCATGCAAATGAAGGGCGTGGTTTCGACTACTTTGTGGGAACGGTTTATGCAAATTTGATGGGCGTGGTTTCGACTACTTTGTGGGAACGGTTTATGCAAATTGGTTCAGACTACTTTGTGGGGGTGGTTCATGCAAATGAAGGGCGTGGTTTCGACTACTTTGTGGGAACGGTTTATGCAAATTTGATGGGCGTGGTTTCGACTACTTTGTGGGGGTGGTTCATGCAAATGAAGGGCGTGGTTTCGATCACTTTGTGGGGGTGGTTCATGCAAATGAAGGGCGTGGTTTCGATCACTTTGTGGGGGTGGTTCATGCAAATGAAGGGCGTGGTTTCGACTACTTTGTGGGAACGGTTGATGCAAATTTGATGGGCGTGGTTTCGACTACTTTGTGGGAACGGTTGATGCAAATTTGATGGGCGTGGTTTCGACTACTTTGTGGGAACGGTTTATGCAAATTTGATGGGCGTGGTTTCGACTACTTTGTGGGGGTGGTTCATGCAAATGAAGGGCGTGGTTTCGGCTACTTTGTGGGAACGGTTTATGCAAATTAAGGGCGTGGTTTCGACTACTTTGTGGGAACGGTTTATGCAAATGAAGGGCGTGGTTTCGACTACTTTGTGGGAACGGTTTATGCAAATTTGACGGGCGTGTTTCGGCTACTTTGTGGGGGTGGTTCATGCAAATGAAGGGCGTGGTTTCGACTACTTTGTGGGAACGGTTTATGCAAATTTGACGGGCGTGTTTCGGCTACTTTGTGGGGGTGGTTCATGCAAATGAAGGGCGTGGTTTCGACTACTTTGTGGGAACGGTTTATGCAAATTTGATGGGCGTGGTTTCGACTACTTTGTGGGGGTGGTTCATGCAAATGAAGGGCGTGGTTTCGGCTACTTTGTGGGAACGGTTAATGCAAATTTGACGGGCGTGGTTTCGACTACTTTGTGGGGGTGGTTCATGCAAATGAAGGGCGTGGTTTCGATCACTTTGTGGGAACGGTTTATGCAAATTTGATGGGCGTGGTTTCGACTACTTTGTGGGGGTGGTTCATGCAAATGAAGGGCGTGGTTTCGGCTACTTTGTGGGAAAGGTTAATGCAAATTTGACGGGCGTGGTTTCGACTACTTTGTGGGGGTGGTTCATGCAAATGAAGGGCGTGGTTTCGATCACTTTGTGGGAACGGTTTATGCAAATTTGATGGGCGTGGTTTCGACTACTTTGTGGGGGTGGTTCATGCAAATGAAGGGCGTGGTTTCGACTACTTTGTGGGAACGGTTTATGCAAATTTGACGGGCGTGTTTCGGCTACTTTGTGGGGGTGGTTCATGCAAATGAAGGGCGTGGTTTGGACTACTTTGTGGGAACGGTTTATGCAAATTTGACGGGCGTGGTTTGGACTACTTTGTGGGGGTGGTTCATGCAAATGAAGGGCGTGGTTTCGACTACTTTGTGGGAACGGTTTATGCAAATTTGATGGGCGTGGTTTCGACTACTTTGTGGGAACGGTTTATGCAAATTGGTTCAGACTACTTTGTGGGGGTGGTTCATGCAAATGAAGGGCGTGGTTTCGACTACTTTGTGGGAACGGTTTATGCAAATTTGATGGGCGTGGTTTCGACTACTTTGTGGGGGTGGTTCATGCAAATGAAGGGCGTGGTTTCGATCACTTTGTGGGGGTGGTTCATGCAAATGAAGGGCGTGGTTTCGATCACTTTGTGGGGGTGGTTCATGCAAATGAAGGGCGTGGTTTCGACTACTTTGTGGGAACGGTTGATGCAAATTTGATGGGCGTGGTTTCGACTACTTTGTGGGAACGGTTGATGCAAATTTGATGGGCGTGGTTTCGACTACTTTGTGGGAACGGTTTATGCAAATTTGATGGGCGTGGTTTCGACTACTTTGTGGGGGTGGTTCATGCAAATGAAGGGCGTGGTTTCGGCTACTTTGTGGGAACGGTTTATGCAAATTAAGGGCGTGGTTTCGACTACTTTGTGGGAACGGTTTATGCAAATGAAGGGCGTGGTTTCGACTACTTTGTGGGAACGGTTTATGCAAATTTGACGGGCGTGTTTCGGCTACTTTGTGGGGGTGGTTCATGCAAATGAAGGGCGTGGTTTCGACTACTTTGTGGGAACGGTTTATGCAAATTTGATGGGCGTGGTTTCGACTACTTTGTGGGGGTGGTTCATGCAAATGAAGGGCGTGGTTTCGGCTACTTTGTGGGAACGGTTAATGCAAATTTGACGGGCGTGGTTTCGACTACTTTGTGGGGGTGGTTCATGCAAATGAAGGGCGTGGTTTCGATCACTTTGTGGGAACGGTTTATGCAAATTTGATGGGCGTGGTTTCGACTACTTTGTGGGGGTGGTTCATGCAAATGAAGGGCGTGGTTTCGGCTACTTTGTGGGAACGGTTAATGCAAATTTGACGGGCGTGGTTTCGACTACTTTGTGGGGGTGGTTCATGCAAATGAAGGGCGTGGTTTCGATCACTTTGTGGGAACGGTTTATGCAAATTTGATGGGCGTGGTTTCGACTACTTTGTGGGGGTGGTTCATGCAAATGAAGGGCGTGGTTTCGACTACTTTGTGGGAACGGTTTATGCAAATTTGACGGGCGTGTTTCGGCTACTTTGTGGGGGTGGTTCATGCAAATGAAGGGCGTGGTTTGGACTACTTTGTGGGAACGGTTTATGCAAATTTGACGGGCGTGGTTTGGACTACTTTGTGGGGGTGGTTCATGCAAATGAAGGGCGTGGTTTCGACTACTTTGTGGGAACGGTTTATGCAAATTTGATGGGCGTGGTTTCGACTACTTTGTGGGAACGGTTTATGCAAATTTGATGGGCGTGGTTTCGACTACTTTGTGGGGGTGGTTCATGCAAATGAAGGGCGTGGGTTCGACTACTTTGTGGGAACGGTTTATGCAAATTTGACGGGCGTGTTTCGGCTACTTTGTGGGGGTGGTTTATGCAAATGAAGGGCGTGGTTTCGACTACTTTGTGGGAACGGTTTATGCAAATTGGTTCAGACTACTTTGTGGGAGTGGGTTATGCAAATTTGATGGGCGTGGTTTCGACTACTTTGTTTGGGTGGTTCATGCAAATGAAGAGCGTGGTTTCGACTACTTTGTGGGAACGGTTTATGCAAATTTGATGGGCGTGGTTTCGACTACTTTGTGGGGGTGGTTCATGCAAATGAAGGGCGTGGTTTCGACTACTTTGTGGGAACGGTTTATGCAAATTTGATGGGCGTGGTTTTGACTACTTTGTGGGGGTGGTTAATGCAAATGAAGGGGAGTGGTTCCGACTACTTTGTGGGTTAGGGTTATACAAATTTGATAGGCGTGGTTTTGACTACTTTGTGGGAGGGGTTTATGCAAATGAAGGGGAGTGGTTCTGACTACTTTGTGGGGGTGGTTTATGCAAATTAGTGGGCGTGGTTTCGACTACTTTGTGGGGGTGGTGCAAATGCATACCACGCCCCTTCATTTGAATAAACAACTCCCACAAATCAGCCGGGGGAAAAAAAGGGGAGGCGGGGCTTAGGTTTGAAAGAGGCGGGTCTTACAAAAGGGGGGAAGGCGGGGCTTAGGTTTGACAGAGGCCTAAGTTAGCGAGAAAAGTCGTGAAAGTCACTTTGACGCGCGACAACGCGCCAACGATAAAACATCACGGTCCGACGTTCGGATATGTCGGAGAGCTAGCCGAGACGAACGGTTCGGTGTCTCGGACGCACGCCTCCGACAGTCGTACAAAACGTCCTTCACTTTGGCTGTGTGCATGGGAGACCTCATAGACACATAGGCCCTCATTTATCAATTGAGTGTAAAATCTGCCCCAAATTCGAGTGTAGGTTTCGTAGTACACCCACGTCGAGTCGGCATTTACAAAGTGATCGCAGACAGCTGATCCTTCCTTAATTTCGTTCGGACGTTTATAAATGTGACGGCTGAAATCTATCTGGCACGCCCTATGAAATCAAGCCTCGCCCTCGTTTTTGCGACATGAACAACTGCAGTACGACCTTGGAAACCATAGTTTATGACGAAAAAAGTCACCCCCTCTCATACACACACAGACGCACGCACGCACACGCAACTTGCAAGTCCAACTGGTTTGTTGTAGCCTATCTTAAATAAATAAAGAACGAACACCTGTATGAATTAAATAAAGCTGTAGCTGTTTCTCCTCTCGCCTCGCTTGCCTTGCTGCCCACACACACGCACACACATACGGGCCGTGGCCCAGTCAGTTTAGAGCTGGCCCAACTTTGAGCCTTAATTGTGCATGCAAATTTCTGGTTATTAAACCACAGCATGCAAGCCGCCTTTGTTTTAAAATGGTTCCCCAAACCGTTCACAGTTCACACTTCACTATCGGCCGGGGATGCGCCCCCCCCCCCCCCCCCCCCCATGCTAATTTGCCCAGTCAATCATTTGATCCGTGCTACGCGCCTGCCGTGTGTTGTTAGTTGTTGTAGCCTATATTAAATTATTAAAGTATTTATTCATTTAATATAGCCTTATTTAAGGTTTATCCTTAAAACGACGAGATGTAACTCGAGAAAGACATGGCTGTAGAATTGCACTATACTATAGCCTACCCGTTGGTTGGTAGACTTGACTATAGCAGCATGCACTCTCGATCCAGTTAACTATTCCAGGAGGGGGGGGGGGGGGGGCACAGGCATGCGCTCATGCAAAACACTGTTTAAATGGCTTAAGCATCAAAACTTGCAACATTGTTTTAATTGCGCGATTTTAACTGCTTGTAAAGTTGGTAATCTCCTACCAATTTCATATGACACAAAGACACATCGTTGATGTATTCCTTTCCTTTTTTTTTCTTTTTTTCTTTACATTTAGCCCATATACATACCTATACAGTTTTATATAAACATTTTAGGAGTGAATACATATGTTTCGATGCCTGTGACAGCCTCTCAGCTGGTCAAACAATGCTGCTCCGCTGTTCTACGACAAAAAACAGGTGAGGACAAAGCGTACGACAGCTCCCGACCAGACGTGAGTTTTGTCTTGGCACAAGATCATTTTCAATCTTTGGCGCAAATCGTAAATGCCGAAAATTGCGGTAATTTCGGCGTACACCCATATTTTGGCGTACGCACGGTTGATACATGAGGGCCATAGACTCTAACAGCATCCAGGCTGAAAAAGTGAAACGAGACCGCGCCTCCTAGAAAGGTCGCCCGAGGACGTTCTATAGATCCACGCGTGCGTCTCCAGGAGCTCTACAACATATCCGAAAATCTGACCGGAAGGCCTCACCGTCGTGGCGTTCTAGTGAAGCAAAGGTTTTACGTTCACGTGCGCCTACGCCGACGATCGTAACTCTGTTCGGGATGGGCCGAACACCTCTGCGATCGCGGCGACGAGCCGATCGTCGTGATGGTCTGTGTTTTTTTCTGCAACCTCGGGAACCTCAAATCTGACCCGAGGCCTAGCGTTGCAGTGTAGTTCCCTTTATCGGACGCTTGTAAGAGTCCCACAAAGTCGAGACCAACTCCATTTTATTCGTCATGTCCTGAATATGGATATTCGGGGGTGTTGGGTATTTTAAAAAATATCCTTCACCCCATTTGTAAGGCATTTGGCCCAAAGGTCAGCGTGGCTGACCTTTGACCTTTGCAAACGTTGTGGAAAGCCCAGACCGGCTCCATTGGATCCGGCACACTCTAAATATGAAGAGTGTGCGAAGAATAGGGTTAGGGAACATGTTTTAAAGGTTTGTTTTGTGTATTTCACACTTCTGTGGAGAGGAGAGGAGAGGAGGGAGAGGAGAGGCAGTCTTTTGGCGGACCTTTGACCTTTGCAAACGTCGTGGAAAGCCCAGACCGGCGCCATTGGATTCGGCATGCTCTTAATATGAACAATATGTCTAGTGTGTGAAGAATAACATTAATGAACATGTTGTGTTTTGTGTTTGGTCTGTTCACTCAAAAAGAGAGGAGAGCAGAGGAGGGGAGAGGCAGAGGCCTCCATTCATCTCACTGCCCATGTAATATCTATATCTGGCCACAGAGTGGGTGTGGCGCTGTTCTGAATTTCACTCCCAAATTACTCTTCTTCTCCAGTTTCTCTGACTTCCTGTGTGTGTGTGTCAGAAGACAGCAACAGAGGCAACAGAGACACAGGAGGAACACACCCATGACTGCCAGTACCACCACTACAACCTACCCATGCCCCACCTGCACCGTTAAGGACATAAGTGGACGTCATCATTGGATTCGATGGACAACCATCAGCAAGTAAGTAAGTGTGTGTGTGTGTGTGTGTGTGTGTGTGTGTGTGTGTGTGTGTGTGTGTGTGTGTGTGTGTGTGTGTGTGTGTGTGTGTGTGTGTGTGTGTGTGTGTGTGTGTGTGTGTGTGTGTGTGTGTGTGTGTGTGTGTGTGTGTGTGTACTGTACGTCGTGATCAATCAATGCCCCCAGACGAATGTGTGTGTGTGTGTGTGTGTGTGTGTGAACCAGCTACACTGGCATTTAAACACATTCATATTGTAACTGTTGCCCCTATAGGTGATATAGTTTGCTTTATTCCTAAAAGGTCATAATTAAGTCACATTTACGTTTAAAACATTATTTCATGTATTTGTGTCAAGTTGTTGTAATACTTTTATTTTGAAGAGTCAAAGTCATGTTCCGTGTCGTTTGGTCTGCTCATGTAAATTGGGTACACAGGTTTTTTGTGTAAGCAATCAAGCCACAAGCAGCTAGCAGCAGCAGGGTGCAGCAGCTCCCTTTGCACTGGTCACACAAAGAGACTAAGTTACAAGAGACTGTCATACAAGTCTTCAAATAAATCAGTTTCAAGGAAACCACTTGTGTCTGTCTGTCCTCGGAGGGAGTTACACATATAATATGTGTATGCTCAGTTAGCTTTTATAAACGTGAAAACAGACTGCGCTGCTGTCTAGTCATGTGCAAACCATTGTGATGTTGCATTACCTACGTTTACTGGTGACCCCCTGGAAATCCCCCAAGGGCACCAGGGGGTCCACGGACCCCTAATTGAGAAGCACTGGCATACATTCTAAGCATTTATGCTCAGTTAGCTTTTATAAATGTAACTTTAAACGTGAAAACAGACTGCGCTGCTGTCTAGTCTGTCTGTCTGTCTGTCTGTCTGTCTAAAATAGCAGACCTACAAGCTCGTAGCGCGGCACCGAGTGCCGTGCTACGAGCTTGTAGATCTGCTATTTTTGGGGGCCACTGGCTGTCTGTCTGTCTGTCTTGTCTGTCTAAAATAGCAGACCTACAAGCTCGTAGCGCGGCACTCGGTGCCGCGCTACGAGCTTGTAGATCTGCTATTTTTGGGGGCCACTGGCTGTCTGTCTGTCTGTCTGTCTGTCTGTCTAAAATAGCAGACCTACAAGCTTTTTCTTTTGTACAACTTGACCTATGTTTCTTCTTCTTATTGGGGAGATGGAGGCAGATCCTGTGGAAATACGCGCAGCGTAGCAGCTGGAGGGGCTCTCACTTTTCCCCCCTTGTTTCTTTTTTGTTTGCTAACGTTTATCCGTTTGAAATCAGCAGCTTTCTAGTGAACGTGCTGGCGGTTTGAAAGCTGGAGACAGAATGACTTTTCATAGTATGATTCTGTGCAGGGGAATATACGTTGTTTCATGGCACAAAACACTGATCTCCACCATAGTCACCCTCCGTTGAGACGAAGCCCGTCATTTCATGTTGCTGCTTGAGGGTGACTCAGAGCACAAGGAATTTACAAGCACACTTCCTGATCGTTTTTTTTTTGTTTGTACCTTTTTAGTGTCACCGCTGCTTTTAAAAATGGCCACTGCTGTTAAACATGTGTAATATGTGCACATGCTCACAATGCGCACACAAATTACACACATGTTCAAACACAAGGCATGTTTGTCTCCAGCTTTCTAAATGTCCATCCTGACCGAAGCCCAAGAGTTCCTAATAATACCCAATCTCAGGGTCCCAAAAGAGCTACAATTCCTGGGTGGACGTTCTTCCTTACCTGTGGAAACCTTGCTTCGACTACAGGGGCTTAATAATCTAGGATTGCAGATTTTAGGGAACTAAAATTGGCTATAGTGTTAATGTTTCATTGTTGGAAATCCAACACGTACGAGCGGCGCACGTCTAGAAATAATATAGGTGGATGCAACTCATTTTTGTACATAAAAGTGCCATCTCTTTTTAAGTCTTCCAAGCGTTCTTTCCAAGTGAAATGCATCCTGGTACGTGGCGGGTCACTTCAGGCGGCTTGACCAGAGCATCCTGGTACGTGGCGGGTCACTTCAGGCGGCTTGACCAGAGCATCCTGGTACGTGGCGGGTCACTTCAGGCGGCTTGACCAGAGCATAGGATAAAGACGCACAACATTCTTGTGTCACGGTAGTCTATCACAACATGTAGCCATGTGCCCCCATCAAGGCATGTTACCAACATGTAGCCATGTGCCCCCATCAAGGCATGTTACCAAAAACGTGTTCAACATGCATGAACTTTTGTGTCTTTCATCACTTTTTTTTTTTTTTTCAGATAGAATATATATATATATATCAGACTGGTATCCATTCTGTCGCTTTGCAACGGAACTTTAAATGTTTTTGTAGGCATTGTTTTTTAAAAGCTCTGAGCCAAGCGGTCGGGTGACTATACGTGAAAACGGGAAGGAGAAAGGCCAATCGGTTGGCTTGGAGATGGAGCTCGTCTCCAGAAGATTAAGGAAAAAACAAACAAAAAAAACTTTACTGAATTACGTAGGTTAAAATGTAGTTGTATAGTATTGTTATTTCAATAGAATTGTCTTATTTTACCTCTCATTATTGTAAAGTAACATAGTAAATAATTATAAGGAAGACAACATATGTTTATTTTGTAAAGAAGTTACAGAATCTTATTGAACATAACCGTACTGTTTACCATTCCTCAACCATGACTTGATTCGCTGTCACTTTGTTGGAGGGTGTGATAGGGTAGCTTTGATAGGATAGTGACTGGTGTTCTGTTATCTCCAACATCTCAGTATGTCCACGATGGACATATCATAGTAGAGCTATGATCTTAGCAGTATTGACTTCTGAAAATGTGACATTTTAATGGGAGAATAACAATGGTGGAAATCACCACAAAGTCACGCTAATACAGCAAGGATCAGGAGTCCATAAGGACACTAAAATGTAAGTCTAGGTCATTAATATAGCCAGCCTAACAGACTCAAGACTCAAGGTGCTGTGGCTGGACACTGGTTCAGAAGCGATGAAGATGAAACGTTCATCACAGAGTAGCCTTAGATATAGTGAAGGCGAACACAATAAGCTCAAAGTGGGTCTTGTTTTACAAATGGTCATGAATTAAACTCACTTTTTTTTAATTAGTATTTTTTTAATGGGCTTTTTTGTAATAGAAAGCCTCTCAGTATTTAAATAAAGGTTACTGTCTGTCACACAACGCAAGACTTAATAGAGCAGACGAGATCCTGTTAGTGACTGTGCCAGTTCAAAACATTTTAATCTCATCCATTCACACATGTATTTTTACATAACTATTCTCCAGAAATGATATCTTGTGAATTTTTATCAATGATAAAAAAAAACATCATTTGTTTCATATCAACTACAGCTAAATCGGGTTCTTCCAACACTTATATCATCTTCGAGGAGCATTATAATGGATGGTTTATAAATTCATAACAACAGATGGGCCGTAGGGATCCATTAGTTGGCAGCAGCTATGTACACTGTAAAAGAAAAAAGCTGCTGTTTAAAAAGAATATTTTTTTATGATACCCCATTTGCATGAGTAAACTGGCTGAATGGCTGGAAGTGTTCACATGTCAGTGCATGATGGGGGAGCTGGTTTCATCATTATGTCTTGCTTAGGGCTGCAACACTTCCATGTCATCGATTACAAATATATATTAAGAATCAATCCCTATATTTGGGGCATGTCATTATTGGTGAAGTAAAAAAAAAAAGTAACAAAGTATGTTTCACTATTTTTGCATGACACTGTTGTGCAACAAAGTAGAAAATGACACTTAAAGGATGCATTTAGACATTTTCAACCTATCTTCATATAAGTGGTACTCACTAATGCTTATTATAAAATTGCACCATTTTTGTCTACTCTGCCTGTGTCTCAGAGAAGGGCTGTGGACAGTTCAGAAACCCGCCAATCAGTGACATCATCAATGGGGAATCCAAGTTAATAGAAATTGCAGGCTTCATATCCCTGAATTATTTGCATGCTATAATGGAAGCCATTGTTCTTGCGTTAATAAAAAACAAAATAAAACATTTGTTGTTTGAAAGAACAGTACAGTACAGTACAGTACAGTACAGTACAGTACAGTACAGCACCACTCACTTCAAACATATCATGAGCGTTAGTGAGGACCAATTATAATATGTAGATAGGTTGAAAATGGGTGAAGTCGTCCTTTAAGTATTTAATTGACTTGTTGATGTGTAAAATTGATTTAAATGTCTATAACAAAAAGATGCATTTTGATTAGCAAAGAGTAATCGCTAAGACTAAAGGATAGTTGCAGCCCTAGTCCTGTGTACTGTATATCTGCCTTCTGTAGCCAGTGGTGCATAGCCTCCACAATGCTACCATGCTATCTAGCTATATCACACCCCTCAACATCTCTGCTGGTCTGCCTATCCCTTTGTACAGTCATGTAAAAAACAAAAAACATAGTAACTGTAAGACCGATGTGTGTACGTGTGTGTTTTTCTTTGTTTTTATTCAAGGGACGGGAGGTGTGTTTGAGGTGTGCATTGTTTGGGGGTGGGGGTGGGGGGGCTGGGGTTTGATCACTGTGTTATTTTCTCATAGTGTCATTTAGACCATGTTGAGTGTTTTGTGTATTTTCTGTGTAGTGGACTTATTGCTGGGTCTGCGTCTAGCGCAGCCATAGTTTCATATTGATGTGTGTGTAGTACCTCTAATCCACCACAACTAGCAAAGTCCTTATTCTGCTAACGTGCATTTTAATAATATTTTTGTTTTGTTTTTTTCTTTCTTTTGTTTTTTTTACTAAAAGAGAAAGAAAGCTACACATGTTATGTTCAGATTTTAATCACCTTTTATCCAAGTTCAAAAACACTGCTCTTTTTGTCTTATTGAAGTTGTATTATGTAGAGAAATAAATATGAGATAAAAAGCCAGCTGATATCAAAATTGCCAAACAAAAAGCTTTGGATGTAAACTTGAACTACAAAGGAACGCTTGGTTTTGACTGTGAGGTTGGTGAGAACGCTGCAGGGGGAGGAACGCTTATCTGTGTAACACTGGTGTGTGTTACAGTACCTAAAGCAGTGTTACACATCGCAGGGCCGGCGCTGGTACAGGTCAGGATAACATACAGCCAGGCACACTACAGTGGAAACCTGTTTACAATCCGTTTACAGAGGTACGTGTTTGGCCTTTTACCCAAACTGTTGTTTTTAATCTGAGATCCGTGTTTTATAAGACCTTACATGTGGCAAAAAAAACAAACAAACAAACACACACAGAGATAACTCGAATGCCAAAATCACTAACATGGTAAGAGAGATTGAATCGACATACTTTTAAAGCTGCTTTTTATGAAATGTCAACATCCACATAGTTGCTTCCAAGATGAGCCTGAGAGGCACATTCATTGTTTACTCTACTGTGGTAGTGTCTCTGTTATGACACTGTACAATATCACTGGTCACCTCCTCAATTAGTTTTACCTTCCATCTTGAGAAGCACTTTGTTATATAATGTTGATACCAGGCTAGTATCCAGTTACTATTTGAAATGGACTTGTTTTGCTTCTTCTCAGCTGGTCATTTTAGACTGGAGCAGATAGCGTTATCTCATATGGGTGAGACTACACCCATTTGGCCTTCCAGGAAGACCACATCCAACTGTGAAATGAATTGAAAAGGGTTTCAATGAAGGATTTACACTGGCCTGGACATACTAACACTATATGTAGTGACCTCATACAAAGATGGCTGTTAAGCCTCTGGATGTTGAAGAGGACTCGTAGGTTTTGAGCTATTCTGAACACAAACTGACAGTGCAACTTCTCTACTGTACTAAAAAATAAAGTAAAACTGATCCCCCCCTCCCCAACTTTATTATTTTTGCAGTTATCTGTAAATTGCAGAAATTACCTCTTGAAGTTCTTACTACTACTCATAAAAAGAATTATGTCATCCTTGTCGTCTCAGCACTTTAAAATAATTTGTGTTCATAAGCAACAGGAAAAACATTATAGTAGCACACTTCCAAGTACATACAAAATACATAAATAAATACTCAGTGGATGAATTCTGTGTTGTTACTATGCCAATGTAATCTATCATGGGGAAGAGAGGAAAGGAAAAGCACAAATGAAAAAGAGAACACAGTTCTTCTGGTGTCTTCTATCATATCTACTGTATCTATATCTATCTATCTATCTATCTATCTACCTATCTATCTATCTATCTATCTATCTATCTATCTATCTATCTATCTAACCATGTCTCTTCTTGTTCTTCAACCTTTAGGGCCAAAATCCATTGAAATGTTTTAGTCCTGTCAGATGTATATCGTAAACTGTTCAATTACGAAATGGAAAATAAAATCTATTTTAAAGATCAACGCATTGTGACGTTTTTGTCCCATATACTGTATTCATGGTGTTTATTGATTCCATAGGAGGGGCTAGCACCCCTCAAAGCTGTATATAGGAGGGGCTAGCTCCCCTTAAAGCTGTTTATAGGAGGGGCTAGTGCCCCTAAAGCTGTTTATAGGAGGGGCTAGCTCCCCTCAAAGCTGTATATAGGAGGGGCTAGCACCCTCAAAGCTGTATATAGGAGGGGCTAGCACCCTCAAAGCTGTATATAGGAGGGGCTAGCTCCCCTTAAAGCTGTTTATAGGAGGGGCTAGTGCCCCTGAAAGCTGTTTATAGGAGGGGCTAGCTCCCCTCAAAGCTGTATACTGTTTATGCATGGCATGATTTTTTCCAATATCTCCTACTGTATTACTGTCTGGGGCCAAACCAATCACATCACTTTATAAACAAACACTGAAAATAATAGATAAAAAAACAATGAAATGGCATCTACAAGCTCATAGCGCGCCACCGAGTGGCGCGCTACGAGCTTGTAGATCTGCTATTTAAAACCTTTGCTTCTTTAGAACGCCACAACGGTAAGGCCCTCCGGTCTGATTATCGGATATGTTATAGAGCTCCCAGAGACGCACGCGTGGAACTGTAGTACGTCCTCGGGCGACCTTTCTAGTCGACATGGCGCGCGCGAACGTTCCACTACACCGAGTGGCGCGCTACGAGCTTGTAGGTCTGCTATTTTAGACAGACAGACAGACAGACAGACAAGACAGATTGTTAGACAGACAGACAGACAGACAGACAAGACAGATTGTTAGACAGACAGACAGACAGACAGACAGACAGACAGTGGCCCCCAAAAATAGCAGACCTACAAGCTCGTAGTGCGGCACCCGGTGCCGCGCTACGAGCTTGTAGGTCTGCTATTTTGCTAGGGGGAACAACATATTTTCAGATGGGGGTCGGAGGCCAACTTGTGTGTTTGTAAATGAATCAATCAAGTGACTCGCTGAGTGTCTGACCGACTGACTCTCTGTCTGTCTGTCAGTCGGAATGACCTTTGACCTGACCTGTCCTGTGGGGACCGTGTCTGCTCTCTGGGGAAATAAAGAACGGAGGTGACATCATGCAGTGTTGTGTTTTTGGCAGCAAACTCATTTCAGTCCCTTGAATAGTTTTCATTTAGT
This sequence comes from Electrona antarctica, assembly GCF_951216825.1. Classification (NCBI taxonomy): domain Eukaryota; kingdom Metazoa; phylum Chordata; class Actinopteri; order Myctophiformes; family Myctophidae; genus Electrona; species Electrona antarctica. The sequence continues at coordinate 39,832,175 of NC_136800.1, read as the reverse complement.
CACATTTTAGTCACCTGGAATGTTTGAGTGTTTTAGGTAATGCCTCTGTGTGTGTGTGGTGCTGTCATATTATATGTGTAACTCCCTCCGAGCACAGACAGACACAAGTGGTTTCCTTGAAAGTGATTTATTTGAAGACTTGTGGATCCTCCAAATTCACCGTGAAAACTATAAACAATACAATAAAACAAGCACGTTACAATTAACATAAATACGACATGACATGCACAGCATGTAGATGCAAACATTTTACCAAAGTAAAATACAGACATAAAACAAATACCTCGTTGGCTGCGTGCAAATAACAAAGAAGGGAATCTCTTCAGTCTTAGGTCCTTATAACCTTTCTTATGACAGTCTCTTGTAACTTAGTCTCTGTGTGTGACCAGTGCAAACGGAGCTGCTGCACCCTGCTGCTGCTAGCTGCTTGTGGCTTGATTAATTAATTGCTTACACAAAAAAATTATGAACTTCTTCATTAAACAATGAAACTATATCACCTATAGTGGCAACGGTTACAATATGAATGTGTTTAAATGCCAGTGTAGCTGGTTCACACACACACACACACACAATGCAGCAGGCATTGGACAACCTGACAGCCACCGACCTGGCAACCCTGAATGAGCCAATCAGCTGCCAGTCTCTGGTGTGTGTGTGTGTGAGAGAGAGAGTCCTCACAAGTACTGTTAAACAAACTCTACCCTAACGTCAAAGCACATTAAAACACTTTTTCCTTTCCAAAACAAACACAACGTACATTATGACAATATTTCACCCTTTGCATTGGTAAAATAGACTAGGAAGGGAAGACTTTTTTGTCTTCCCTTCCAAAAAAACAAAAAGATAAAATGACCCAAAATCCATGGTTAAGAGTATTCCACGGTGGCTCAGTGGTTTGGGCAGCTTCCTATGGTGCCTGCCAGAGGACGCTGGTTCGAGTCAAGATTCGTGACCTCGGACCAAGGACTAAGGATCCAGAATAAATAAATCAAAATAAATCACTCTTTACCTTTTGGTCAAGTAAATGTACTATTGGAATGTATTTTGGCGGACATAATCCAAGATAATCCACTGTCAATTTGTAACAGTCAGCAGTGCCAGTTGGTGCCACAGGGTGGTGCACTGCTCCCTTTTGTTTTGCTTTGTGTAGAAGATCTGACGTCAATTCCAGCTCTTGCTATAGATAGACATGACATGACATGATGTGTGTCAAACAATTGTCACACATGGATGGATGATTAGCCGTGTTTATTTATTTATTTCCGGGGGGAATGAATGAATGAATGAATGACTAACCCTGTAAAACCCGGATTAATTTCTACTTGCAAAAAAACGATTTCAACCTTACTACTACTTTTTACTACTAGGACTTATCAGAGGAAATCATGTAAAATACCTTTTAGTCAACAAGTCAAGACAAGGACTAAGGACTAAGGATAAATCAATCCCGGCCCCTCCATAGGGCCGGGGGTCCGCGGAGGGGGTCCGCCGGGGGTCCGCGGAGGGGGTCCGCGGGGGTCCCCGGCCCTATCTCGGCCGTCCCTTGTCCGTTTCGGACGGGGGGAATCTCGTTCGAACCGGGCCGCCGTCCCGGACGCGCTCCCGGGGCTCTCGCGGTGGCAATAGTTGGAAATGACACGTCCACCAAGGGGAAACCTTGACCAGGCTATGGTGAGTATGCCAGTATGGCCACTATATGCGTGTACTATGTTGGCAGCAGTGCTCCGTTCACGTTTGTTTATTATATTAGTGCTGTCTACCGTTATACCTGGCTTAATATGGTCAATACTGACTCAGTCTAAAATATGCTTTGGCGGCCCCCCCCCCCCCCCCCACCTCCTCTTGCTATAGACAGACATGACTTGACATGACATGACATGACATGATGTGTGTCAAACAATTGTCACACATGGATGGATGATTAGCCTTGTTTATTTATTTATTTCCGGGGGGAATGAATGAATGAATGAATGAATGAATGAATGAATGAATAAATGAATAAATGAATAAATGAATAAATAAATGGATGGATGGATGGATGAATCATATATTCCCGGGGGCATTTCTCTCCAGGTGAGGACAATGCCATCCAGTCAACCAAATATGGATGTCAGACGATCAGGCATCATCTCGTATGTATTACTTCTACTACTACTACTACTACACACACCCAAACACGCAAATGAAGGGGCATGGTTCCGGCTACTTTGTGGGATTATCTTATGCAAATGAAGGTGCGTGGTATGCAAATTAAGGGGCATGGTATGCAAATTAAGGGGCATGGTATGCAAATGAAGGGGAGTGGTATGCAAATGAAGGGCGTGTTTCGGCTACTTTGTGGGATTAGTTTATGCAAATTAAGGGGCGTGGTATGCAAATGAAGGGGCGTGGTATGCAAATGAAGGGGCATGGTATGCAAATGAAGGGGAGTGGTATGCAAATGAAGGGCGTGTGTCGGCTACTTTGTGGGATTCGTTTATGCAAATGAAGGTGCGTGGTATGCAAATGAAGGGGAGTGGTATGCAAATGAAGGGGAGTGGTATGCAAATGAAGGGCATGTTTCGGCTACTTTGTGGTATTAGTTTATGCAAATGAAGGGGTGTGGTATGCAAATGAAGGGGTGTGGTATGCAAATGAAGGGGCGTGGTATGCAAATGAATAGGAGTGGTATGCAAATGAATGGGAGTGGTATGCAAATGAAGGTGCATGGTATGCAAATGAAGGGGCATGGTATGCAAATGAAGGGGAGTGGTATGCAAATGAAGGGGAGTGGTATGCAAATGAAGGGGAGTGGTATGCAAATGAAGGGGAGTGGTATGCAAATGAAGGGCATGTTTCGGCTACTTTGTGGGATTAGTTTATGCAAATGAAGGGCGTGGTTTCGACTACTTTGTGGGAACGGTTTATGCAAATTTGATGGGCGTGGTTTCGACTACCTTTGTGGGAACGGTTTATGCAAATTTGACGGGCGTGTTTCGGCTACTTTGTGTGGGTGGTTTATGCAAATGAAGGGCGTGGTTTTGACTACTTTGTGGGAACGGTTTATGCAAATTTGATGGGCGTGGTTTTGACTACTTTGTGGGGGTGGTTCATGCAAATGAAGGGCGTGGTTTCGACTACTTTGTGGGAACGGTTTATGCAAATGAAGGGCGTGGTTTCGACTACTTTGTGGGAACGGTTTATGCAAATGAAGGGCGTGGTTTCGACTACTTTGTGGGAACGGTTTATGCAAATTTGACGGGCGTGTTTCGGCTACTTTGTGGGGGTGGTTCATGCAAATGAAGGGCGTGGTTTCGACTACTTTGTGGGAACGGTTTATGCAAATTTGATGGGCGTGGTTTCGACTACTTTGTGGGGGTGGTTCATGCAAATGAAGGGCGTGGTTTCGGCTACTTTGTGGGAACGGTTAATGCAAATTTGACGGGCGTGGTTTCGACTACTTTGTGGGGGTGGTTCATGCAAATGAAGGGCGTGGTTTCGATCACTTTGTGGGAACGGTTTATGCAAATTTGATGGGCGTGGTTTCGACTACTTTGTGGGGGTGGTTCATGCAAATGAAGGGCGTGGTTTCGGCTACTTTGTGGGAAAGGTTAATGCAAATTTGACGGGCGTGGTTTCGACTACTTTGTGGGGGTGGTTCATGCAAATGAAGGGCGTGGTTTCGATCACTTTGTGGGAACGGTTTATGCAAATTTGATGGGCGTGGTTTCGACTACTTTGTGGGGGTGGTTCATGCAAATGAAGGGCGTGGTTTCGACTACTTTGTGGGAACGGTTTATGCAAATTTGACGGGCGTGTTTCGGCTACTTTGTGGGGGTGGTTCATGCAAATGAAGGGCGTGGTTTGGACTACTTTGTGGGAACGGTTTATGCAAATTTGACGGGCGTGGTTTGGACTACTTTGTGGGGGTGGTTCATGCAAATGAAGGGCGTGGTTTCGACTACTTTGTGGGAACGGTTTATGCAAATTTGATGGGCGTGGTTTCGACTACTTTGTGGGAACGGTTTATGCAAATTGGTTCAGACTACTTTGTGGGGGTGGTTCATGCAAATGAAGGGCGTGGTTTCGACTACTTTGTGGGAACGGTTTATGCAAATTTGATGGGCGTGGTTTCGACTACTTTGTGGGGGTGGTTCATGCAAATGAAGGGCGTGGTTTCGATCACTTTGTGGGGGTGGTTCATGCAAATGAAGGGCGTGGTTTCGATCACTTTGTGGGGGTGGTTCATGCAAATGAAGGGCGTGGTTTCGACTACTTTGTGGGAACGGTTGATGCAAATTTGATGGGCGTGGTTTCGACTACTTTGTGGGAACGGTTGATGCAAATTTGATGGGCGTGGTTTCGACTACTTTGTGGGAACGGTTTATGCAAATTTGATGGGCGTGGTTTCGACTACTTTGTGGGGGTGGTTCATGCAAATGAAGGGCGTGGTTTCGGCTACTTTGTGGGAACGGTTTATGCAAATTAAGGGCGTGGTTTCGACTACTTTGTGGGAACGGTTTATGCAAATGAAGGGCGTGGTTTCGACTACTTTGTGGGAACGGTTTATGCAAATTTGACGGGCGTGTTTCGGCTACTTTGTGGGGGTGGTTCATGCAAATGAAGGGCGTGGTTTCGACTACTTTGTGGGAACGGTTTATGCAAATTTGACGGGCGTGTTTCGGCTACTTTGTGGGGGTGGTTCATGCAAATGAAGGGCGTGGTTTCGACTACTTTGTGGGAACGGTTTATGCAAATTTGATGGGCGTGGTTTCGACTACTTTGTGGGGGTGGTTCATGCAAATGAAGGGCGTGGTTTCGGCTACTTTGTGGGAACGGTTAATGCAAATTTGACGGGCGTGGTTTCGACTACTTTGTGGGGGTGGTTCATGCAAATGAAGGGCGTGGTTTCGATCACTTTGTGGGAACGGTTTATGCAAATTTGATGGGCGTGGTTTCGACTACTTTGTGGGGGTGGTTCATGCAAATGAAGGGCGTGGTTTCGGCTACTTTGTGGGAAAGGTTAATGCAAATTTGACGGGCGTGGTTTCGACTACTTTGTGGGGGTGGTTCATGCAAATGAAGGGCGTGGTTTCGATCACTTTGTGGGAACGGTTTATGCAAATTTGATGGGCGTGGTTTCGACTACTTTGTGGGGGTGGTTCATGCAAATGAAGGGCGTGGTTTCGACTACTTTGTGGGAACGGTTTATGCAAATTTGACGGGCGTGTTTCGGCTACTTTGTGGGGGTGGTTCATGCAAATGAAGGGCGTGGTTTGGACTACTTTGTGGGAACGGTTTATGCAAATTTGACGGGCGTGGTTTGGACTACTTTGTGGGGGTGGTTCATGCAAATGAAGGGCGTGGTTTCGACTACTTTGTGGGAACGGTTTATGCAAATTTGATGGGCGTGGTTTCGACTACTTTGTGGGAACGGTTTATGCAAATTGGTTCAGACTACTTTGTGGGGGTGGTTCATGCAAATGAAGGGCGTGGTTTCGACTACTTTGTGGGAACGGTTTATGCAAATTTGATGGGCGTGGTTTCGACTACTTTGTGGGGGTGGTTCATGCAAATGAAGGGCGTGGTTTCGATCACTTTGTGGGGGTGGTTCATGCAAATGAAGGGCGTGGTTTCGATCACTTTGTGGGGGTGGTTCATGCAAATGAAGGGCGTGGTTTCGACTACTTTGTGGGAACGGTTGATGCAAATTTGATGGGCGTGGTTTCGACTACTTTGTGGGAACGGTTGATGCAAATTTGATGGGCGTGGTTTCGACTACTTTGTGGGAACGGTTTATGCAAATTTGATGGGCGTGGTTTCGACTACTTTGTGGGGGTGGTTCATGCAAATGAAGGGCGTGGTTTCGGCTACTTTGTGGGAACGGTTTATGCAAATTAAGGGCGTGGTTTCGACTACTTTGTGGGAACGGTTTATGCAAATGAAGGGCGTGGTTTCGACTACTTTGTGGGAACGGTTTATGCAAATTTGACGGGCGTGTTTCGGCTACTTTGTGGGGGTGGTTCATGCAAATGAAGGGCGTGGTTTCGACTACTTTGTGGGAACGGTTTATGCAAATTTGATGGGCGTGGTTTCGACTACTTTGTGGGGGTGGTTCATGCAAATGAAGGGCGTGGTTTCGGCTACTTTGTGGGAACGGTTAATGCAAATTTGACGGGCGTGGTTTCGACTACTTTGTGGGGGTGGTTCATGCAAATGAAGGGCGTGGTTTCGATCACTTTGTGGGAACGGTTTATGCAAATTTGATGGGCGTGGTTTCGACTACTTTGTGGGGGTGGTTCATGCAAATGAAGGGCGTGGTTTCGGCTACTTTGTGGGAACGGTTAATGCAAATTTGACGGGCGTGGTTTCGACTACTTTGTGGGGGTGGTTCATGCAAATGAAGGGCGTGGTTTCGATCACTTTGTGGGAACGGTTTATGCAAATTTGATGGGCGTGGTTTCGACTACTTTGTGGGGGTGGTTCATGCAAATGAAGGGCGTGGTTTCGACTACTTTGTGGGAACGGTTTATGCAAATTTGACGGGCGTGTTTCGGCTACTTTGTGGGGGTGGTTCATGCAAATGAAGGGCGTGGTTTGGACTACTTTGTGGGAACGGTTTATGCAAATTTGACGGGCGTGGTTTGGACTACTTTGTGGGGGTGGTTCATGCAAATGAAGGGCGTGGTTTCGACTACTTTGTGGGAACGGTTTATGCAAATTTGATGGGCGTGGTTTCGACTACTTTGTGGGAACGGTTTATGCAAATTTGATGGGCGTGGTTTCGACTACTTTGTGGGGGTGGTTCATGCAAATGAAGGGCGTGGGTTCGACTACTTTGTGGGAACGGTTTATGCAAATTTGACGGGCGTGTTTCGGCTACTTTGTGGGGGTGGTTTATGCAAATGAAGGGCGTGGTTTCGACTACTTTGTGGGAACGGTTTATGCAAATTGGTTCAGACTACTTTGTGGGAGTGGGTTATGCAAATTTGATGGGCGTGGTTTCGACTACTTTGTTTGGGTGGTTCATGCAAATGAAGAGCGTGGTTTCGACTACTTTGTGGGAACGGTTTATGCAAATTTGATGGGCGTGGTTTCGACTACTTTGTGGGGGTGGTTCGTGCAAATGAAGGGCGTGGTTTCGACTACTTTGTGGGAACGGTTTATGCAAATTTGATGGGCGTGGTTTTGACTACTTTGTGGGGGTGGTTAATGCAAATGAAGGGGAGTGGTTCCGACTACTTTGTGGGTTAGGGTTATACAAATTTGATAGGCGTGGTTTTGACTACTTTGTGGGAGGGGTTTATGCAAATGAAGGGGAGTGGTTCTGACTACTTTGTGGGGGTGGTTTATGCAAATTAGTGGGCGTGGTTTCGACTACTTTGTGGGGGTGGTGCAAATGCATACCACGCCCCTTCATTTGAATAAACAACTCCCACAAATCAGCCGGGGGAAAAAAAGGGGAGGCGGGGCTTAGGTTTGAAAGAGGCGGGTCTTACAAAAGGGGGGAAGGCGGGGCTTAGGTTTGACAGAGGCCTAAGTTAGCGAGAAAAGTCGTGAAAGTCACTTTGACGCGCGACAACGCGCCAACGATAAAACATCACGGTCCGACGTTCGGATATGTCGGAGAGCTAGCCGAGACGAACGGTTCGGTGTCTCGGACGCACGCCTCCGACAGTCGTACAAAACGTCCTTCACTTTGGCTGTGTGCATGGGAGACCTCATAGACACATAGGCCCTCATTTATCAATTGAGTGTAAAATCTGCCCCAAATTCGAGTGTAGGTTTCGTAGTACACCCACGTCGAGTCGGCATTTACAAAGTGATCGCAGACAGCTGATCCTTCCTTAATTTCGTTCGGACGTTTATAAATGTGACGGCTGAAATCTATCTGGCACGCCCTATGAAATCAAGCCTCGCCCTCGTTTTTGCGACATGAACAACTGCAGTACGACCTTGGAAACCATAGTTTATGACGAAAAAAGTCACCCCCTCTCATACACACACAGACGCACGCACGCACACGCAACTTGCAAGTCCAACTGGTTTGTTGTAGCCTATCTTAAATAAATAAAGAACGAACACCTGTATGAATTAAATAAAGCTGTAGCTGTTTCTCCTCTCGCCTCGCTTGCCTTGCTGCCCACACACACGCACACACATACGGGCCGTGGCCCAGTCAGTTTAGAGCTGGCCCAACTTTGAGCCTTAATTGTGCATGCAAATTTCTGGTTATTAAACCACAGCATGCAAGCCGCCTTTGTTTTAAAATGGTTCCCCAAACCGTTCACAGTTCACACTTCACTATCGGCCGGGGATGCGCCCCCCCCCCCCCCCCCCCCCATGCTAATTTGCCCAGTCAATCATTTGATCCGTGCTACGCGCCTGCCGTGTGTTGTTAGTTGTTGTAGCCTATATTAAATTATTAAAGTATTTATTCATTTAATATAGCCTTATTTAAGGTTTATCCTTAAAACGACGAGATGTAACTCGAGAAAGACATGGCTGTAGAATTGCACTATACTATAGCCTACCCGTTGGTTGGTAGACTTGACTATAGCAGCATGCACTCTCGATCCAGTTAACTATTCCAGGAGGGGGGGGGGGGGGGGCACAGGCATGCGCTCATGCAAAACACTGTTTAAATGGCTTAAGCATCAAAACTTGCAACATTGTTTTAATTGCGCGATTTTAACTGCTTGTAAAGTTGGTAATCTCCTACCAATTTCATATGACACAAAGACACATCGTTGATGTATTCCTTTCCTTTTTTTTTCTTTTTTTCTTTACATTTAGCCCATATACATACCTATACAGTTTTATATAAACATTTTAGGAGTGAATACATATGTTTCGATGCCTGTGACAGCCTCTCAGCTGGTCAAACAATGCTGCTCCGCTGTTCTACGACAAAAAACAGGTGAGGACAAAGCGTACGACAGCTCCCGACCAGACGTGAGTTTTGTCTTGGCACAAGATCATTTTCAATCTTTGGCGCAAATCGTAAATGCCGAAAATTGCGGTAATTTCGGCGTACACCCATATTTTGGCGTACGCACGGTTGATACATGAGGGCCATAGACTCTAACAGCATCCAGGCTGAAAAAGTGAAACGAGACCGCGCCTCCTAGAAAGGTCGCCCGAGGACGTTCTATAGATCCACGCGTGCGTCTCCAGGAGCTCTACAACATATCCGAAAATCTGACCGGAAGGCCTCACCGTCGTGGCGTTCTAGTGAAGCAAAGGTTTTACGTTCACGTGCGCCTACGCCGACGATCGTAACTCTGTTCGGGATGGGCCGAACACCTCTGCGATCGCGGCGACGAGCCGATCGTCGTGATGGTCTGTGTTTTTTTCTGCAACCTCGGGAACCTCAAATCTGACCCGAGGCCTAGCGTTGCAGTGTAGTTCCCTTTATCGGACGCTTGTAAGAGTCCCACAAAGTCGAGACCAACTCCATTTTATTCGTCATGTCCTGAATATGGATATTCGGGGGTGTTGGGTATTTTAAAAAATATCCTTCACCCCATTTGTAAGGCATTTGGCCCAAAGGTCAGCGTGGCTGACCTTTGACCTTTGCAAACGTTGTGGAAAGCCCAGACCGGCTCCATTGGATCCGGCACACTCTAAATATGAAGAGTGTGCGAAGAATAGGGTTAGGGAACATGTTTTAAAGGTTTGTTTTGTGTATTTCACACTTCTGTGGAGAGGAGAGGAGAGGAGGGAGAGGAGAGGCAGTCTTTTGGCGGACCTTTGACCTTTGCAAACGTCGTGGAAAGCCCAGACCGGCGCCATTGGATTCGGCATGCTCTTAATATGAACAATATGTCTAGTGTGTGAAGAATAACATTAATGAACATGTTGTGTTTTGTGTTTGGTCTGTTCACTCAAAAAGAGAGGAGAGCAGAGGAGGGGAGAGGCAGAGGCCTCCATTCATCTCACTGCCCATGTAATATCTATATCTGGCCACAGAGTGGGTGTGGCGCTGTTCTGAATTTCACTCCCAAATTACTCTTCTTCTCCAGTTTCTCTGACTTCCTGTGTGTGTGTGTCAGAAGACAGCAACAGAGGCAACAGAGACACAGGAGGAACACACCCATGACTGCCAGTACCACCACTACAACCTACCCATGCCCCACCTGCACCGTTAAGGACATAAGTGGACGTCATCATTGGATTCGATGGACAACCATCAGCAAGTAAGTAAGTGTGTGTGTGTGTGTGTGTGTGTGTGTGTGTGTGTGTGTGTGTGTGTGTGTGTGTGTGTGTGTGTGTGTGTGTGTGTGTGTGTGTGTGTGTGTACTGTACGTCGTGATCAATCAATGCCCCCAGACGAATGTGTGTGTGTGTGTGTGTGTGTGTGTGTGAACCAGCTACACTGGCATTTAAACACATTCATATTGTAACTGTTGCCCCTATAGGTGATATAGTTTGCTTTATTCCTAAAAGGTCATAATTAAGTCACATTTACGTTTAAAACATTATTTCATGTATTTGTGTCAAGTTGTTGTAATACTTTTATTTTGAAGAGTCAAAGTCATGTTCCGTGTCGTTTGGTCTGCTCATGTAAATTGGGTACACAGGTTTTTTGTGTAAGCAATCAAGCCACAAGCAGCTAGCAGCAGCAGGGTGCAGCAGCTCCCTTTGCACTGGTCACACAAAGAGACTAAGTTACAAGAGACTGTCATACAAGTCTTCAAATAAATCAGTTTCAAGGAAACCACTTGTGTCTGTCTGTCCTCGGAGGGAGTTACACATATAATATGTGTATGCTCAGTTAGCTTTTATAAACGTGAAAACAGACTGCGCTGCTGTCTAGTCATGTGCAAACCATTGTGATGTTGCATTACCTACGTTTACTGGTGACCCCCTGGAAATCCCCCAAGGGCACCAGGGGGTCCACGGACCCCTAATTGAGAAGCACTGGCATACATTCTAAGCATTTATGCTCAGTTAGCTTTTATAAATGTAACTTTAAACGTGAAAACAGACTGCGCTGCTGTCTAGTCTGTCTGTCTGTCTGTCTGTCTGTCTAAAATAGCAGACCTACAAGCTCGTAGCGCGGCACCGAGTGCCGTGCTACGAGCTTGTAGATCTGCTATTTTTGGGGGCCACTGGCTGTCTGTCTGTCTGTCTTGTCTGTCTAAAATAGCAGACCTACAAGCTCGTAGCGCGGCACTCGGTGCCGCGCTACGAGCTTGTAGATCTGCTATTTTTGGGGGCCACTGGCTGTCTGTCTGTCTGTCTGTCTGTCTGTCTAAAATAGCAGACCTACAAGCTTTTTCTTTTGTACAACTTGACCTATGTTTCTTCTTCTTATTGGGGAGATGGAGGCAGATCCTGTGGAAATACGCGCAGCGTAGCAGCTGGAGGGGCTCTCACTTTTCCCCCCTTGTTTCTTTTTTGTTTGCTAACGTTTATCCGTTTGAAATCAGCAGCTTTCTAGTGAACGTGCTGGCGGTTTGAAAGCTGGAGACAGAATGACTTTTCATAGTATGATTCTGTGCAGGGGAATATACGTTGTTTCATGGCACAAAACACTGATCTCCACCATAGTCACCCTCCGTTGAGACGAAGCCCGTCATTTCATGTTGCTGCTTGAGGGTGACTCAGAGCACAAGGAATTTACAAGCACACTTCCTGATCGTTTTTTTTTTGTTTGTACCTTTTTAGTGTCACCGCTGCTTTTAAAAATGGCCACTGCTGTTAAACATGTGTAATATGTGCACATGCTCACAATGCGCACACAAATTACACACATGTTCAAACACAAGGCATGTTTGTCTCCAGCTTTCTAAATGTCCATCCTGACCGAAGCCCAAGAGTTCCTAATAATACCCAATCTCAGGGTCCCAAAAGAGCTACAATTCCTGGGTGGACGTTCTTCCTTACCTGTGGAAACCTTGCTTCGACTACAGGGGCTTAATAATCTAGGATTGCAGATTTTAGGGAACTAAAATTGGCTATAGTGTTAATGTTTCATTGTTGGAAATCCAACACGTACGAGCGGCGCACGTCTAGAAATAATATAGGTGGATGCAACTCATTTTTGTACATAAAAGTGCCATCTCTTTTTAAGTCTTCCAAGCGTTCTTTCCAAGTGAAATGCATCCTGGTACGTGGCGGGTCACTTCAGGCGGCTTGACCAGAGCATCCTGGTACGTGGCGGGTCACTTCAGGCGGCTTGACCAGAGCATCCTGGTACGTGGCGGGTCACTTCAGGCGGCTTGACCAGAGCATAGGATAAAGACGCACAACATTCTTGTGTCACGGTAGTCTATCACAACATGTAGCCATGTGCCCCCATCAAGGCATGTTACCAACATGTAGCCATGTGCCCCCATCAAGGCATGTTACCAAAAACGTGTTCAACATGCATGAACTTTTGTGTCTTTCATCACTTTTTTTTTTTTTTTCAGATAGAATATATATATATATATCAGACTGGTATCCATTCTGTCGCTTTGCAACGGAACTTTAAATGTTTTTGTAGGCATTGTTTTTTAAAAGCTCTGAGCCAAGCGGTCGGGTGACTATACGTGAAAACGGGAAGGAGAAAGGCCAATCGGTTGGCTTGGAGATGGAGCTCGTCTCCAGAAGATTAAGGAAAAAACAAACAAAAAAAACTTTACTGAATTACGTAGGTTAAAATGTAGTTGTATAGTATTGTTATTTCAATAGAATTGTCTTATTTTACCTCTCATTATTGTAAAGTAACATAGTAAATAATTATAAGGAAGACAACATATGTTTATTTTGTAAAGAAGTTACAGAATCTTATTGAACATAACCGTACTGTTTACCATTCCTCAACCATGACTTGATTCGCTGTCACTTTGTTGGAGGGTGTGATAGGGTAGCTTTGATAGGATAGTGACTGGTGTTCTGTTATCTCCAACATCTCAGTATGTCCACGATGGACATATCATAGTAGAGCTATGATCTTAGCAGTATTGACTTCTGAAAATGTGACATTTTAATGGGAGAATAACAATGGTGGAAATCACCACAAAGTCACGCTAATACAGCAAGGATCAGGAGTCCATAAGGACACTAAAATGTAAGTCTAGGTCATTAATATAGCCAGCCTAACAGACTCAAGACTCAAGGTGCTGTGGCTGGACACTGGTTCAGAAGCGATGAAGATGAAACGTTCATCACAGAGTAGCCTTAGATATAGTGAAGGCGAACACAATAAGCTCAAAGTGGGTCTTGTTTTACAAATGGTCATGAATTAAACTCACTTTTTTTTAATTAGTATTTTTTTAATGGGCTTTTTTGTAATAGAAAGCCTCTCAGTATTTAAATAAAGGTTACTGTCTGTCACACAACGCAAGACTTAATAGAGCAGACGAGATCCTGTTAGTGACTGTGCCAGTTCAAAACATTTTAATCTCATCCATTCACACATGTATTTTTACATAACTATTCTCCAGAAATGATATCTTGTGAATTTTTATCAATGATAAAAAAAAACATCATTTGTTTCATATCAACTACAGCTAAATCGGGTTCTTCCAACACTTATATCATCTTCGAGGAGCATTATAATGGATGGTTTATAAATTCATAACAACAGATGGGCCGTAGGGATCCATTAGTTGGCAGCAGCTATGTACACTGTAAAAGAAAAAAGCTGCTGTTTAAAAAGAATATTTTTTTATGATACCCCATTTGCATGAGTAAACTGGCTGAATGGCTGGAAGTGTTCACATGTCAGTGCATGATGGGGGAGCTGGTTTCATCATTATGTCTTGCTTAGGGCTGCAACACTTCCATGTCATCGATTACAAATATATATTAAGAATCAATCCCTATATTTGGGGCATGTCATTATTGGTGAAGTAAAAAAAAAAAGTAACAAAGTATGTTTCACTATTTTTGCATGACACTGTTGTGCAACAAAGTAGAAAATGACACTTAAAGGATGCATTTAGACATTTTCAACCTATCTTCATATAAGTGGTACTCACTAATGCTTATTATAAAATTGCACCATTTTTGTCTACTCTGCCTGTGTCTCAGAGAAGGGCTGTGGACAGTTCAGAAACCCGCCAATCAGTGACATCATCAATGGGGAATCCAAGTTAATAGAAATTGCAGGCTTCATATCCCTGAATTATTTGCATGCTATAATGGAAGCCATTGTTCTTGCGTTAATAAAAAACAAAATAAAACATTTGTTGTTTGAAAGAACAGTACAGTACAGTACAGTACAGTACAGTACAGTACAGTACAGCACCACTCACTTCAAACATATCATGAGCGTTAGTGAGGACCAATTATAATATGTAGATAGGTTGAAAATGGGTGAAGTCGTCCTTTAAGTATTTAATTGACTTGTTGATGTGTAAAATTGATTTAAATGTCTATAACAAAAAGATGCATTTTGATTAGCAAAGAGTAATCGCTAAGACTAAAGGATAGTTGCAGCCCTAGTCCTGTGTACTGTATATCTGCCTTCTGTAGCCAGTGGTGCATAGCCTCCACAATGCTACCATGCTATCTAGCTATATCACACCCCTCAACATCTCTGCTGGTCTGCCTATCCCTTTGTACAGTCATGTAAAAAACAAAAAACATAGTAACTGTAAGACCGATGTGTGTACGTGTGTGTTTTTCTTTGTTTTTATTCAAGGGACGGGAGGTGTGTTTGAGGTGTGCATTGTTTGGGGGTGGGGGTGGGGGGGCTGGGGTTTGATCACTGTGTTATTTTCTCATAGTGTCATTTAGACCATGTTGAGTGTTTTGTGTATTTTCTGTGTAGTGGACTTATTGCTGGGTCTGCGTCTAGCGCAGCCATAGTTTCATATTGATGTGTGTGTAGTACCTCTAATCCACCACAACTAGCAAAGTCCTTATTCTGCTAACGTGCATTTTAATAATATTTTTGTTTTGTTTTTTTCTTTCTTTTGTTTTTTTTACTAAAAGAGAAAGAAAGCTACACATGTTATGTTCAGATTTTAATCACCTTTTATCCAAGTTCAAAAACACTGCTCTTTTTGTCTTATTGAAGTTGTATTATGTAGAGAAATAAATATGAGATAAAAAGCCAGCTGATATCAAAATTGCCAAACAAAAAGCTTTGGATGTAAACTTGAACTACAAAGGAACGCTTGGTTTTGACTGTGAGGTTGGTGAGAACGCTGCAGGGGGAGGAACGCTTATCTGTGTAACACTGGTGTGTGTTACAGTACCTAAAGCAGTGTTACACATCGCAGGGCCGGCGCTGGTACAGGTCAGGATAACATACAGCCAGGCACACTACAGTGGAAACCTGTTTACAATCCGTTTACAGAGGTACGTGTTTGGCCTTTTACCCAAACTGTTGTTTTTAATCTGAGATCCGTGTTTTATAAGACCTTACATGTGGCAAAAAAAACAAACAAACAAACACACACAGAGATAACTCGAATGCCAAAATCACTAACATGGTAAGAGAGATTGAATCGACATACTTTTAAAGCTGCTTTTTATGAAATGTCAACATCCACATAGTTGCTTCCAAGATGAGCCTGAGAGGCACATTCATTGTTTACTCTACTGTGGTAGTGTCTCTGTTATGACACTGTACAATATCACTGGTCACCTCCTCAATTAGTTTTACCTTCCATCTTGAGAAGCACTTTGTTATATAATGTTGATACCAGGCTAGTATCCAGTTACTATTTGAAATGGACTTGTTTTGCTTCTTCTCAGCTGGTCATTTTAGACTGGAGCAGATAGCGTTATCTCATATGGGTGAGACTACACCCATTTGGCCTTCCAGGAAGACCACATCCAACTGTGAAATGAATTGAAAAGGGTTTCAATGAAGGATTTACACTGGCCTGGACATACTAACACTATATGTAGTGACCTCATACAAAGATGGCTGTTAAGCCTCTGGATGTTGAAGAGGACTCGTAGGTTTTGAGCTATTCTGAACACAAACTGACAGTGCAACTTCTCTACTGTACTAAAAAATAAAGTAAAACTGATCCCCCCCTCCCCAACTTTATTATTTTTGCAGTTATCTGTAAATTGCAGAAATTACCTCTTGAAGTTCTTACTACTACTCATAAAAAGAATTATGTCATCCTTGTCGTCTCAGCACTTTAAAATAATTTGTGTTCATAAGCAACAGGAAAAACATTATAGTAGCACACTTCCAAGTACATACAAAATACATAAATAAATACTCAGTGGATGAATTCTGTGTTGTTACTATGCCAATGTAATCTATCATGGGGAAGAGAGGAAAGGAAAAGCACAAATGAAAAAGAGAACACAGTTCTTCTGGTGTCTTCTATCATATCTACTGTATCTATATCTATCTATCTATCTATCTATCTACCTATCTATCTATCTATCTATCTATCTATCTATCTATCTATCTATCTAACCATGTCTCTTCTTGTTCTTCAACCTTTAGGGCCAAAATCCATTGAAATGTTTTAGTCCTGTCAGATGTATATCGTAAACTGTTCAATTACGAAATGGAAAATAAAATCTATTTTAAAGATCAACGCATTGTGACGTTTTTGTCCCATATACTGTATTCATGGTGTTTATTGATTCCATAGGAGGGGCTAGCACCCCTCAAAGCTGTATATAGGAGGGGCTAGCTCCCCTTAAAGCTGTTTATAGGAGGGGCTAGTGCCCCTAAAGCTGTTTATAGGAGGGGCTAGCTCCCCTCAAAGCTGTATATAGGAGGGGCTAGCACCCTCAAAGCTGTATATAGGAGGGGCTAGCACCCTCAAAGCTGTATATAGGAGGGGCTAGCTCCCCTTAAAGCTGTTTATAGGAGGGGCTAGTGCCCCTGAAAGCTGTTTATAGGAGGGGCTAGCTCCCCTCAAAGCTGTATACTGTTTATGCATGGCATGATTTTTTCCAATATCTCCTACTGTATTACTGTCTGGGGCCAAACCAATCACATCACTTTATAAACAAACACTGAAAATAATAGATAAAAAAACAATGAAATGGCATCTACAAGCTCATAGCGCGCCACCGAGTGGCGCGCTACGAGCTTGTAGATCTGCTATTTAAAACCTTTGCTTCTTTAGAACGCCACAACGGTAAGGCCCTCCGGTCTGATTATCGGATATGTTATAGAGCTCCCAGAGACGCACGCGTGGAACTGTAGTACGTCCTCGGGCGACCTTTCTAGTCGACATGGCGCGCGCGAACGTTCCACTACACCGAGTGGCGCGCTACGAGCTTGTAGGTCTGCTATTTTAGACAGACAGACAGACAGACAGACAAGACAGATTGTTAGACAGACAGACAGACAGACAGACAAGACAGATTGTTAGACAGACAGACAGACAGACAGACAGACAGTGGCCCCCAAAAATAGCAGACCTACAAGCTCGTAGTGCGGCACCCGGTGCCGCGCTACGAGCTTGTAGGTCTGCTATTTTGCTAGGGGGAACAACATATTTTCAGATGGGGGTCGGAGGCCAACTTGTGTGTTTGTAAATGAATCAATCAAGTGACTCGCTGAGTGTCTGACCGACTGACTCTCTGTCTGTCTGTCAGTCGGAATGACCTTTGACCTGACCTGTCCTGTGGGGACCGTGTCTGCTCTCTGGGGAAATAAAGAACGGAGGTGACATCATGCAGTGTTGTGTTTTTGGCAGCAAACTCATTTCAGTCCCTTGAATAGTTTTCATTTAGTCACATTTTAGTCACCTGGAATGTTTGAGTGTTTTAGGTAATGCCTCTGTGTGTGTGTGGTGCTGTCATATTATATGTGTAACTCCCTCCGAGCACAGACAGACACAAGTGGTTTCCTTGAAAGTGATTTATTTGAAGACTTGTGGATCCTCCAAATTCACCGTGAAAACTATAAACAATACAATAAAACAAGCACGTTACAATTAACATAAATACGACATGACATGCACAGCATGTAGATGCAAACATTTTACCAAAGTAAAATACAGACATAAAACAAATACCTCGTTGGCTGCGTGCAAATAACAAAGAAGGGAATCTCTTCAGTCTTAGGTCCTTATAACCTTTCTTATGACAGTCTCTTGTAACTTAGTCTCTGTGTGTGACCAGTGCAAACGGAGCTGCTGCACCCTGCTGCTGCTAGCTGCTTGTGGCTTGATTAATTAATTGCTTACACAAAAAAATTATGAACTTCTTCATTAAACAATGAAACTATATCACCTATAGTGGCAACGGTTACAATATGAATGTGTTTAAATGCCAGTGTAGCTGGTTCACACACACACACACACACAATGCAGCAGGCATTGGACAACCTGACAGCCACCGACCTGGCAACCCTGAATGAGCCAATCAGCTGCCAGTCTCTGGTGTGTGTGTGTGTGAGAGAGAGAGTCCTCACAAGTACTGTTAAACAAACTCTACCCTAACGTCAAAGCACATTAAAACACTTTTTCCTTTCCCAAACACAACGTACATTATGACAATATTTCACCCTTTGCATTGGTAAAATAGACTTTTTTATTTTTTTCTTCCCTTCCTTCCAAAAAAACTAAAAGATAAAATTACCCGAAATCCATGTTTAAGAGTATTCCACGATGGTTCAGTGGTTCTGGCAGTTGCTGATGGTGTGAGAGGATGCTGGTTCGAGACAAGTCAAGATTCGTGACCTCGGACCAAGGACTAAGGATCCAGAATAAATAAATCAAAATAAATCACTCTTTACCTTTTGGTCAAGTAAATGTACTATTGGAATGTATTTTGGCGGACATAATCCAAGATAATCCACTGTCAATTTGTAACAGTCAGCAGTGCCAGTTGGTGCCACAGGGTGGTGCACTGCTCCCTTTTGTTTTGCTTTGTGTAGAAGATCTGACGTCAATTCCAGCTCTTGCTATAGATAGACATGACATGACATGATGTGTGTCAAACAATTGTCACACATGGATGGATGATTAGCCGTGTTTATTTATTTATTTCCGGGGGGAATGAATGAATGAATGAATGACTAACCCTGTAAAACCCGGATTAATTTCTACTTGCAAAAAAACGATTTCAACCTTACTACTACTTTTTACTACTAGGACTTATCAGAGGAAATCATGTAAAATACCTTTTAGTCAACAAGTCAAGACAAGGACTAAGGACTAAGGATAAATCAATCCCGGCCCCTCCATAGGGCCGGGGGTCCGCGGAGGGGGTCCGCCGGGGGTCCGCGGAGGGGGTCCGCGGGGGTCCCCGGCCCTATCTCGGCCGTCCCTTGTCCGTTTCGGACGGGGGGAATCTCGTTCGAACCGGGCCGCCGTCCCGGACGCGCTCCCGGGGCTCTCGCGGTGGCAATAGTTGGAAATGACACGTCCACCAAGGGGAAACCTTGACCAGGCTATGGTGAGTATGCCAGTATGGCCACTATATGCGTGTACTATGTTGGCAGCAGTGCTCCGTTCACGTTTGTTTATTATATTAGTGCTGTCTACCGTTATACCTGGCTTAATATGGTCAATACTGACTCAGTCTAAAATATGCTTTGGCGGCCCCCCCCCCCCCCCACCTCCTCTTGCTATAGACAGACATGACTTGACATGACATGACATGACATGATGTGTGTCAAACAATTGTCACACATGGATGGATGATTAGCCTTGTTTATTTATTTATTTCCGGGGGGAATGAATGAATGAATGAATGAATGAATGAATGAATGAATGAATAAATGAATAAATGAATAAATGAATAAATGAATAAATGAATAAATGAATAAATGAATAAATGAATAAATGAATAAATGGATAAATGGATGGATGGATGGATGAATCATATATTCCCGGGGGCATTTCTCTCCAGGTGAGGACAATGCCATCCAGTCAACCAAATATGGATGTCAGACGATCAGGCATCATCTCGTATGTATTACTTCTACTACTACTACTACTACACACACCCAAACACGCAAATGAAGGGGCATGGTTCCGGCTACTTTGTGGGATTATCTTATGCAAATGAAGGTGCGTGGTATGCAAATTAAGGGGCATGGTATGCAAATTAAGGGGCATGGTATGCAAATGAAGGGGAGTGGTATGCAAATGAAGGGCGTGTTTCGGCTACTTTGTGGGATTAGTTTATGCAAATTAAGGGGCGTGGTATGCAAATGAAGGGGCGTGGTATGCAAATGAAGGGGCATGGTATGCAAATGAAGGGGAGTGGTATGCAAATGAAGGGCGTGTGTCGGCTACTTTGTGGGATTCGTTTATGCAAATGAAGGTGCGTGGTATGCAAATGAAGGGGAGTGGTATGCAAATGAAGGGGAGTGGTATGCAAATGAAGGGCATGTTTCGGCTACTTTGTGGTATTAGTTTATGCAAATGAAGGGGTGTGGTATGCAAATGAAGGGGTGTGGTATGCAAATGAAGGGGCGTGGTATGCAAATGAATAGGAGTGGTATGCAAATGAATGGGAGTGGTATGCAAATGAAGGTGCATGGTATGCAAATGAAGGGGAGTGGTATGCAAATGAAGGGGAGTGGTATGCAAATGAAGGGGAGTGGTATGCAAATGAAGGGGAGTGGTATGCAAATGAAGGGGAGTGGTATGCAAATGAAGGGCATGTTTCGGCTACTTTGTGGGATTAGTTTATGCAAATGAAGGGCGTGGTTTCGACTACTTTGTGGGAACGGTTTATGCAAATTTGATGGGCGTGGTTTCGACTACCTTTGTGGGAACGGTTTATGCAAATTTGACGGGCGTGTTTCGGCTACTTTGTGTGGGTGGTTTATGCAAATGAAGGGCGTGGTTTTGACTACTTTGTGGGAACGGTTTATGCAAATTTGATGGGCGTGGTTTTGACTACTTTGTGGGGGTGGTTCATGCAAATGAAGGGCGTGGTTTCGACTACTTTGTGGGAACGGTTTATGCAAATTTGATGGGCGTGGTTTCGACTACTTTGTGGGAACGGTTTATGCAAATTTGATGGGCGTGGTTTCGACTACTTTGTGGGGGTGGTTCATGCAAATGAAGGGCGTGGTTTCGGCTACTTTGTGGGAACGGTTTATGCAAATGAAGGGCGTGGTTTCGACTACTTTGTGGGAACGGTTTATGCAAATGAAGGGCGTGGTTTCGACTACTTTGTGGGAACGGTTTATGCAAATTTGACGGGCGTGTTTCGGCTACTTTGTGGGGGTGGTTCATGCAAATGAAGGGCGTGGTTTCGACTACTTTGTGGGAACGGTTTATGCAAATTTGATGGGCGTGGTTTCGACTACTTTGTGGGGGTGGTTCATGCAAATGAAGGGCGTGGTTTCGGCTACTTTGTGGGAACGGTTAATGCAAATTTGACGGGCGTGGTTTCGACTACTTTGTGGGGGTGGTTCATGCAAATGAAGGGCGTGGTTTCGATCACTTTGTGGGAACGGTTTATGCAAATTTGATGGGCGTGGTTTCGACTACTTTGTGGGGGTGGTTCATGCAAATGAAGGGCGTGGTTTCGGCTACTTTGTGGGAACGGTTAATGCAAATTTGACGGGCGTGGTTTCGACTACTTTGTGGGGGTGGTTCATGCAAATGAAGGGCGTGGTTTCGATCACTTTGTGGG
Source organism: Electrona antarctica (assembly GCF_951216825.1). Taxonomy (NCBI): domain Eukaryota; kingdom Metazoa; phylum Chordata; class Actinopteri; order Myctophiformes; family Myctophidae; genus Electrona; species Electrona antarctica. Next base: position 39,810,665 of record NC_136800.1, on the reverse strand, counting down.
AACGGTTTATGCAAATTTGATGGGCGTGGTTTCGACTACTTTGTGGGGGTGGTTCATGCAAATGAAGGGCGTGGTTTCGACTACTTTGTGGGAACGGTTTATGCAAATTTGACGGGCGTGTTTCGGCTACTTTGTGGGGGTGGTTCATGCAAATGAAGGGCGTGGTTTGGACTACTTTGTGGGAACGGTTTATGCAAATTTGACGGGCGTGGTTTGGACTACTTTGTGGGGGTGGTTCATGCAAATGAAGGGCGTGGTTTCGACTACTTTGTGGGAACGGTTTATGCAAATTTGATGGGCGTGGTTTCGACTACTTTGTGGGAACGGTTTATGCAAATTGGTTCAGACTACTTTGTGGGGGTGGTTCATGCAAATGAAGGGCGTGGTTTCGACTACTTTGTGGGAACGGTTTATGCAAATTTGATGGGCGTGGTTTCGACTACTTTGTGGGGGTGGTTCATGCAAATGAAGGGCGTGGTTTCGATCACTTTGTGGGGGTGGTTCATGCAAATGAAGGGCGTGGTTTCGATCACTTTGTGGGGGTGGTTCATGCAAATGAAGGGCGTGGTTTCGACTACTTTGTGGGAACGGTTGATGCAAATTTGATGGGCGTGGTTTCGACTACTTTGTGGGAACGGTTGATGCAAATTTGATGGGCGTGGTTTCGACTACTTTGTGGGAACGGTTTATGCAAATTTGATGGGCGTGGTTTCGACTACTTTGTGGGGGTGGTTCATGCAAATGAAGGGCGTGGTTTCGGCTACTTTGTGGGAACGGTTTATGCAAATTAAGGGCGTGGTTTCGACTACTTTGTGGGAACGGTTTATGCAAATGAAGGGCGTGGTTTCGACTACTTTGTGGGAACGGTTTATGCAAATTTGACGGGCGTGTTTCGGCTACTTTGTGGGGGTGGTTCATGCAAATGAAGGGCGTGGTTTCGACTACTTTGTGGGAACGGTTTATGCAAATTTGATGGGCGTGGTTTCGACTACTTTGTGGGGGTGGTTCATGCAAATGAAGGGCGTGGTTTCGGCTACTTTGTGGGAACGGTTAATGCAAATTTGACGGGCGTGGTTTCGACTACTTTGTGGGGGTGGTTCATGCAAATGAAGGGCGTGGTTTCGATCACTTTGTGGGAACGGTTTATGCAAATTTGATGGGCGTGGTTTCGACTACTTTGTGGGGGTGGTTCATGCAAATGAAGGGCGTGGTTTCGGCTACTTTGTGGGAACGGTTAATGCAAATTTGACGGGCGTGGTTTCGACTACTTTGTGGGGGTGGTTCATGCAAATGAAGGGCGTGGTTTCGATCACTTTGTGGGAACGGTTTATGCAAATTTGATGGGCGTGGTTTCGACTACTTTGTGGGGGTGGTTCATGCAAATGAAGGGCGTGGTTTCGACTACTTTGTGGGAACGGTTTATGCAAATTTGACGGGCGTGTTTCGGCTACTTTGTGGGGGTGGTTCATGCAAATGAAGGGCGTGGTTTGGACTACTTTGTGGGAACGGTTTATGCAAATTTGACGGGCGTGGTTTGGACTACTTTGTGGGGGTGGTTCATGCAAATGAAGGGCGTGGGTTCGACTACTTTGTGGGAACGGTTTATGCAAATTTGACGGGCGTGTTTCGGCTACTTTGTGGGGGTGGTTTATGCAAATGAAGGGCGTGGTTTCGACTACTTTGTGGGAACGGTTTATGCAAATTGGTTCAGACTACTTTGTGGGAGTGGGTTATGCAAATTTGATGGGCGTGGTTTCGACTACTTTGTTTGGGTGGTTCATGCAAATGAAGAGCGTGGTTTCGACTACTTTGTGGGAACGGTTTATGCAAATTTGATGGGCGTGGTTTCGACTACTTTGTGGGGGTGGTTCATGCAAATGAAGGGCGTGGTTTCGACTACTTTGTGGGAACGGTTTATGCAAATTTGATGGGCGTGGTTTTGACTACTTTGTGGGGGTGGTTAATGCAAATGAAGGGGAGTGGTTCCGACTACTTTGTGGGTTAGGGTTATACAAATTTGATAGGCGTGGTTTTGACTACTTTGTGGGAGGGGTTTATGCAAATGAAGGGGAGTGGTTCTGACTACTTTGTGGGGGTGGTTTATGCAAATTAGTGGGCGTGGTTTCGACTACTTTGTGGGGGTGGTGCAAATGCATACCACGCCCCTTCATTTGAATAAACAACTCCCACAAATCAGCCGGGGGAAAAAAAGGGGAGGCGGGGCTTAGGTTTGAAAGAGGCGGGTCTTACAAAAGGGGGGAAGGCGGGGCTTAGGTTTGACAGAGGCCTAAGTTAGCGAGAAAAGTCGTGAAAGTCACTTTGACGCGCGACAACGCGCCAACGATAAAACATCACGGTCCGACGTTCGGATATGTCGGAGAGCTAGCCGAGACGAACGGTTCGGTGTCTCGGACGCACGCCTCCGACAGTCGTACAAAACGTCCTTCACTTTGGCTGTGTGCATGGGAGACCTCATAGACACATAGGCCCTCATTTATCAATTGAGTGTAAAATCTGCCCCAAATTCGAGTGTAGGTTTCGTAGTACACCCACGTCGAGTCGGCATTTACAAAGTGATCGCAGACAGCTGATCCTTCCTTAATTTCGTTCGGACGTTTATAAATGTGACGGCTGAAATCTATCTGGCACGCCCTATGAAATCAAGCCTCGCCCTCGTTTTTGCGACATGAACAACTGCAGTACGACCTTGGAAACCATAGTTTATGACGAAAAAAGTCACCCCCTCTCATACACACACAGACGCACGCACGCACACGCAACTTGCAAGTCCAACTGGTTTGTTGTAGCCTATCTTAAATAAATAAAGAACGAACACCTGTATGAATTAAATAAAGCTGTAGCTGTTTCTCCTCTCGCCTCGCTTGCCTTGCTGCCCACACACACGCACACACATACGGGCCGTGGCCCAGTCAGTTTAGAGCTGGCCCAACTTTGAGCCTTAATTGTGCATGCAAATTTCTGGTTATTAAACCACAGCATGCAAGCCGCCTTTGTTTTAAAATGGTTCCCCAAACCGTTCACAGTTCACACTTCACTATCGGCCGGGGATGCGCCCCCCCCCCCCCCCCCCCCCCATGCTAATTTGCCCAGTCAATCATTTGATCCGTGCTACGCGCCTGCCGTGTGTTGTTAGTTGTTGTAGCCTATATTAAATTATTAAAGTATTTATTCATTTAATATAGCCTTATTTAAGGTTTATCCTTAAAACGACGAGATGTAACTCGAGAAAGACATGGCTGTAGAATTGCACTATACTATAGCCTACCCGTTGGTTGGTAGACTTGACTATAGCAGCATGCACTCTCGATCCAGTTAACTATTCCAGGAGGGGGGGGGGGGGGGGGGCACCGGCATGCGCTCATGCAAAACACTGTTTAAATGGCTTAAGCATCAAAACTTGCAACATTGTTTTAATTGCGCGATTTTAACTGCTTGTAAAGTTGGTAATCTCCTACCAATTTCATATGACACAAAGACACATCGTTGATGTATTCCTTTCCTTTTTTTTTCTTTTTTTCTTTACATTTAGCCCATATACATACCTATACAGTTTTATATAAACATTTTAGGAGTGAATACATATGTTTCGATGCCTGTGACAGCCTCTCAGCTGGTCAAACAATGCTGCTCCGCTGTTCTACGACAAAAAACAGGTGAGGACAAAGCGTACGACAGCTCCCGACCAGACGTGAGTTTTGTCTTGGCACAAGATCATTTTCAATCTTTGGCGCAAATCGTAAATGCCGAAAATTGCGGTAATTTCGGCGTACACCCATATTTTGGCGTACGCACGGTTGATACATGAGGGCCATAGACTCTAACAGCATCCAGGCTGAAAAAGTGAAACGAGACCGCGCCTCCTAGAAAGGTCGCCCGAGGACGTTCTATAGATCCACGCGTGCGTCTCCAGGAGCTCTACAACATATCCGAAAATCTGACCGGAAGGCCTCACCGTCGTGGCGTTCTAGTGAAGCAAAGGTTTTACGTTCACGTGCGCCTACGCCGACGATCGTAACTCTGTTCGGGATGGGCCGAACACCTCTGCGATCGCGGCGACGAGCCGATCGTCGTGATGGTCTGTGTTTTTTTCTGCAACCTCGGGAACCTCAAATCTGACCCGAGGCCTAGCGTTGCAGTGTAGTTCCCTTTATCGGACGCTTGTAAGAGTCCCACAAAGTCGAGACCAACTCCATTTTATTCGTCATGTCCTGAATATGGATATTCGGGGGTGTTGGGTATTTTAAAAAATATCCTTCACCCCATTTGTAAGGCATTTGGCCCAAAGGTCAGCGTGGCTGACCTTTGACCTTTGCAAACGTTGTGGAAAGCCCAGACCGGCTCCATTGGATTCGGCACACTCTAAATATGAAGAGTGTGCGAAGAATAGGGTTAGGGAACATGTTTTAAAGGTTTGTTTTGTGTATTTCACACTTCTGTGGAGAGGAGAGGAGAGGAGGGAGAGGAGAGGCAGTCTTTTGGCGGACCTTTGACCTTTGCAAACGTCGTGGAAAGCCCAGACCGGCGCCATTGGATTCGGCATGCTCTTAATATGAACAATATGTCTAGTGTGTGAAGAATAACATTAATGAACATGTTGTGTTTTGTGTTTGGTCTGTTCACTCAAAAAGAGAGGAGAGCAGAGGAGGGGAGAGGCAGAGGCCTCCATTCATCTCACTGCCCATGTAATATCTATATCTGGCCACAGAGTGGGTGTGGCGCTGTTCTGAATTTCACTCCCAAATTACTCTTCTTCTCCAGTTTCTCTGACTTCCTGTGTGTGTGTGTCAGAAGACAGCAACAGAGGCAACAGAGACACAGGAGGAACACACCCATGACTGCCAGTACCACCACTACAACCTACCCATGCCCCACCTGCACCGTTAAGGACATAAGTGGACGTCATCATTGGATTCGATGGACAACCATCAGCAAGTAAGTAAGTGTGTGTGTGTGTGTGTGTGTGTGTGTGTGTGTGTGTGTGTGTGTGTGTGTGTGTGTGTGTGTGTGTGTGTGTGTGTGTGTGTGTGTGTGTGTGTGTGTGTGTGTGTGTGTGTGTGTGTGTACTGTACGTCGTGATCAATCAATGCCCCCAGACGAATGTGTGTGTGTGTGTGTGTGTGTGTGTGAACCAGCTACACTGGCATTTAAACACATTCATATTGTAACTGTTGCCCCTATAGGTGATATAGTTTGCTTTATTCCTAAAAGGTCATAATTAAGTCACATTTACGTTTAAAACATTATTTCATGTATTTGTGTCAAGTTGTTGTAATACTTTTATTTTGAAGAGTCAAAGTCATGTTCCGTGTCGTTTGGTCTGCTCATGTAAATTGGGTACACAGGTTTTTTGTGTAAGCAATCAAGCCACAAGCAGCTAGCAGCAGCAGGGTGCAGCAGCTCCCTTTGCACTGGTCACACAAAGAGACTAAGTTACAAGAGACTGTCATACAAGTCTTCAAATAAATCAGTTTCAAGGAAACCACTTGTGTCTGTCTGTCCTCGGAGGGAGTTACACATATAATATGTGTATGCTCAGTTAGCTTTTATAAACGTGAAAACAGACTGCGCTGCTGTCTAGTCATGTGCAAACCATTGTGATGTTGCATTACCTACGTTTACTGGTGACCCCCTGGAAATCCCCCAAGGGCACCAGGGGGTCCACGGACCCCTAATTGAGAAGCACTGGCATACATTCTAAGCATTTATGCTCAGTTAGCTTTTATAAATGTAACTTTAAACGTGAAAACAGACTGCGCTGCTGTCTAGTCTGTCTGTCTGTCTGTCTGTCTAAAATAGCAGACCTACAAGCTCGTAGCGCGGCACCGAGTGCCGTGCTACGAGCTTGTAGATCTGCTATTTTTGGGGGCCACTGGCTGTCTGTCTGTCTGTCTTGTCTGTCTAAAATAGCAGACCTACAAGCTCGTAGCGCGGCACTCGGTGCCGCGCTACGAGCTTGTAGATCTGCTATTTTTGGGGGCCACTGGCTGTCTGTCTGTCTGTCTGTCTGTCTGTCTAAAATAGCAGACCTACAAGCTTTTTCTTTTGTACAACTTGACCTATGTTTCTTCTTCTTATTGGGGAGATGGAGGCAGATCCTGTGGAAATACGCGCAGCGTAGCAGCTGGAGGGGCTCTCACTTTTCCCCCCTTGTTTCTTTTTTGTTTGCTAACGTTTATCCGTTTGAAATCAGCAGCTTTCTAGTGAACGTGCTGGCGGTTTGAAAGCTGGAGACAGAATGACTTTTCATAGTATGATTCTGTGCAGGGGAATATACGTTGTTTCATGGCACAAAACACTGATCTCCACCATAGTCACCCTCCGTTGAGACGAAGCCCGTCATTTCATGTTGCTGCTTGAGGGTGACTCAGAGCACAAGGAATTTACAAGCACACTTCCTGATCGTTTTTTTTTTGTTTGTACCTTTTTAGTGTCACCGCTGCTTTTAAAAATGGCCACTGCTGTTAAACATGTGTAATATGTGCACATGCTCACAATGCGCACACAAATTACACACATGTTCAAACACAAGGCATGTTTGTCTCCAGCTTTCTAAATGTCCATCCTGACCGAAGCCCAAGAGTTCCTAATAATACCCAATCTCAGGGTCCCAAAAGAGCTACAATTCCTGGGTGGACGTTCTTCCTTACCTGTGGAAACCTTGCTTCGACTACAGGGGCTTAATAATCTAGGATTGCAGATTTTAGGGAACTAAAATTGGCTATAGTGTTAATGTTTCATTGTTGGAAATCCAACACGTACGAGCGGCGCACGTCTAGAAATAATATAGGTGGATGCAACTCATTTTTGTACATAAAAGTGCCATCTCTTTTTAAGTCTTCCAAGCGTTCTTTCCAAGTGAAATGCATCCTGGTACGTGGCGGGTCACTTCAGGCGGCTTGACCAGAGCATCCTGGTACGTGGCGGGTCACTTCAGGCGGCTTGACCAGAGCATCCTGGTACGTGGCGGGTCACTTCAGGCGGCTTGACCAGAGCATAGGATAAAGACGCACAACATTCTTGTGTCACGGTAGTCTATCACAACATGTAGCCATGTGCCCCCATCAAGGCATGTTACCAACATGTAGCCATGTGCCCCCATCAAGGCATGTTACCAAAAACGTGTTCAACATGCATGAACTTTTGTGTCTTTCATCACTTTTTTTTTTTTTTTCAGATAGAATATATATATATATATCAGACTGGTATCCATTCTGTCGCTTTGCAACGGAACTTTAAATGTTTTTGTAGGCATTGTTTTTTAAAAGCTCTGAGCCAAGCGGTCGGGTGACTATACGTGAAAACGGGAAGGAGAAAGGCCAATCGGTTGGCTTGGAGATGGAGCTCGTCTCCAGAAGATTAAGGAAAAAACAAACAAAAAAAACTTTACTGAATTACGTAGGTTAAAATGTAGTTGTATAGTATTGTTATTTCAATAGAATTGTCTTATTTTACCTCTCATTATTGTAAAGTAACATAGTAAATAATTATAAGGAAGACAACATATGTTTATTTTGTAAAGAAGTTACAGAATCTTATTGAACATAACCGTACTGTTTACCATTCCTCAACCATGACTTGATTCGCTGTCACTTTGTTGGAGGGTGTGATAGGGTAGCTTTGATAGGATAGTGACTGGTGTTCTGTTATCTCCAACATCTCAGTATGTCCACGATGGACATATCATAGTAGAGCTATGATCTTAGCAGTATTGACTTCTGAAAATGTGACATTTTAATGGGAGAATAACAATGGTGGAAATCACCACAAAGTCACGCTAATACAGCAAGGATCAGGAGTCCATAAGGACACTAAAATGTAAGTCTAGGTCATTAATATAGCCAGCCTAACAGACTCAAGACTCAAGGTGCTGTGGCTGGACACTGGTTCAGAAGCGATGAAGATGAAACGTTCATCACAGAGTAGCCTTAGATATAGTGAAGGCGAACACAATAAGCTCAAAGTGGGTCTTGTTTTACAAATGGTCATGAATTAAACTCACTTTTTTTTAATTAGTATTTTTTTAATGGGCTTTTTTGTAATAGAAAGCCTCTCAGTATTTAAATAAAGGTTACTGTCTGTCACACAACGCAAGACTTAATAGAGCAGACGAGATCCTGTTAGTGACTGTGCCAGTTCAAAACATTTTAATCTCATCCATTCACACATGTATTTTTACATAACTATTCTCCAGAAATGATATCTTGTGAATTTTTATCAATGATAAAAAAAAACATCATTTGTTTCATATCAACTACAGCTAAATCGGGTTCTTCCAACACTTATATCATCTTCGAGGAGCATTATAATGGATGGTTTATAAATTCATAACAACAGATGGGCCGTAGGGATCCATTAGTTGGCAGCAGCTATGTACACTGTAAAAGAAAAAAGCTGCTGTTTAAAAAGAATATTTTTTTATGATACCCCATTTGCATGAGTAAACTGGCTGAATGGCTGGAAGTGTTCACATGTCAGTGCATGATGGGGGAGCTGCTTTCATCATTATGTCTCGCTTAGGGCTGCAACACTTCCATGTCATCGATTACAAATATATATTAAGAATCAATCCCTATATTTGGGGCATGTCATTATTGGTGAAGTAAAAAAAAAAAGTAACAAAGTATGTTTCACTATTTTTGCATGACACTGTTGTGCAACAAAGTAGAAAATGACACTTAAAGGATGCATTTAGACATTTTCAACCTATCTTCATATAAGTGGTACTCACTAATGCTTATTATAAAATTGCACCATTTTTGTCTACTCTGCCTGTGTCTCAGAGAAGGGCTGTGGACAGTTCAGAAACCCGCCAATCAGTGACATCATCAATGGGGAATCCAAGTTAATAGAAATTGCAGGCTTCATATCCCTGAATTATTTGCATGCTATAATGGAAGCCATTGTTCTTGCGTTAATAAAAAACAAAATAAAACATTTGTTGTTTGAAAGAAAAAGAGTACAGTACAGTACAGTACAGTACAGTACAGTACAGTACAGCACCACTCACTTCAAACATATCATGAGCGTTAGTGAGGACCAATTATAATATGTAGATAGGTTGAAAATGGGTGAAGTCGTCCTTTAAGTATTTAATTGACTTGTTGATGTGTAAAATTGATTTAAATGTCTATAACAAAAAGATGCATTTTGATTAGCAAAGAGTAATCGCTAAGACTAAAGGATAGTTGCAGCCCTAGTCCTGTGTACTGTATAATCTGCCTTCTGCAGCCAGTGGTGCATAGCCTCCACTATGCTACCATGCTATCTAGCTATATCACACCCCTCAACATCTTTGCTGGTCTGCCTATCCCTTTGTACAGTCATGTAAAAAACAAAAAACATAGTAATTGTAAGACCGATGTGTACTGTACGTGTGTGTTTTTCTTTGTTTTTATTCAAGGGACGGGAGGTGTGTTTGAGGTGTGCATTGTTTGGGGGTGGGGGGGGGGGGGGCTGGGGTTTGATCACTGTGTTATTTTCTCATAGTGTCATTTAGACCATGTTGAGTGTTTTGTGTATTTTCTGTGTAGTGGACTTCTTGCTGAGTCTGCGTCTAGCGCAGCCATAGTTTCATATTGATGTGTGTGTAGTACCTCTAATCCACCACAACTAGCAAAGTCCTTATTCTGCTAACGTGCATTTTAATAATATTTTTGTTTTGTTTTTTTCTTTCTTTTGTTTTTTTTACTAAAAGAGAAAGAAAGCTACACATGTTATGTTCAGATTTTAATCACCTTTTATCCAAGTTCAAAAACACTGCTCTTTTTGTCTTATTGAAGTTGTATTATGTAGAGAAATAAATATGAGATAAAAAGCCAGCTGATATCAAAATTGCCAAACAAAAAGTTTTGGATGTAAACTTGAACTACAAAGGAACGCTTGGTTTTGACTGTGAGGTTGGTGAGATCGCTGCAGGGGGAGGAACGCTTCTCTGTGTAACACTGGTGTGTGTTACAGTACCTAAAGCAGTGTTACACATCGCAGGGCCGGCGCTGGTACAGGTCAGGATAACATACAGCCAGGCACACTACAGTGGAAACCTGTTTACAATCCGTTTACAGAGGTACGTGTTTGGCCTTTTACCCAAACTGTTGTTTTTAATCTGGGATCCGTGTTTTATAAGACCTTACATGTGGCAAAAAAAACAAACAAACAAACACACACAGAGATAACTCGAATGCCAAAATCACTAACATGGTAAGAGAGATTGAATCGACATACTTTTAAAGCTGCTTTTTATGAAATGTCAACATCCACATAGTTGCTTCCAAGATGAGCCTGAGAGGCACATTCATTGTTTACTCTACTGTGGTAGTGTCTCTGTTATGACACTGTACAATATCACTGGTCACCTCCTCAATTAGTTTTACCTTCCATCTTGAGAAGCACTTTGTTATATAATGTTGATACCAGGCTAGTATCCAGTTACTATTTGAAATGGACTTGTTTTGCTTCTTCTCAGCTGGTCATTTTAGACTGGAGCAGATAGCGTTATCTCATAGGGGTGAGACTACACCCATTTGGCCTTCCAGGAAGACCACATCCAACTGTGAAATGAATTGAAAAGGGTTTCAATGAAGGATTTACACTGGCCTGGACATACTAACACTATATGTAGTGACCTCATACAAAGATGGCTGTTAAGCCTCTGGATGTTGAAGAGGACTCGTAGGTTTTGAGCTATTCTGAACACAAACTGACAGTGCAACTTCTCTACTGTACTAAAAAATAAAGTAAAACTGATCCCCCCCCTCCCCAACTTTATTATTTTTGCAGTTATCTGTAAATTGCAGAAATTACCTCTTGAAGTTCTTACTACTACTCATAAAAAGAATTATGTCATCCTTGTCGTCTCAGCACTTTAAAATAATTTGTGTTCATAAGCAACAGGAAAAACATTATAGTAGCACACTTCCAAGTACATACAAAATACATCAAGTTAATGCCTTTTTCAATGGTCTGGCTGGAAAATAAATACTCAGTGGATGAATTCTGTGTTGTTACTATGCCAATGTAATCTATCATGGGGAAGAGAGGAAAGGAAAAGCACAAATGAAAAAGAGAACACAGTTCTTCTGGTGTCTTCTATCATATCTACTGTATCTATATCTATCTATCTATCTATCTACCTATCTACCTATCAATCTATCTATCTATCTATCTATCTATCTAACCATGTCTCTTCTTGTTCTTCAACCTTTAGGGCCAAAATCCATTGAAATGTTTTAGTCCTGTCAGATGTATATCGTAAACTGTTCAATTACGAAATGGAAAATAAAATCTATTTTAAAGATCAACGCATTGTGACGTTTTTGTCCCATATACTGTATTCATGGTGTTTATTGATTCCATAGGAGGGGCTAGCACCCCTCAAAGCTGTATATAGGAGGGGCTAGCTCCCCTTAAAGCTGTTTATAGGAGGGGCTAGTGCCCCTAAAGCTGTTTATAGGAGGGGCTAGCTCCCCTCAAAGCTGTATATAGGAGGGGCTAGCACCCTCAAAGCTGTATATAGGAGGGGCTAGCTCCCCTTAAAGCTGTTTATAGGAGGGGCTAGTGCCCCTGAAAGCTGTTTATAGGAGGGGCTAGCTCCCCTCAAAGCTGTATACTGTTTATGCATGCCATGATTTTTTCCAATATCTCCTACTGTATTACTGTCTGGGGCCAAACCAATCACATCACTTTATAAACAAACACTGAAAATAATAGATAAAAAAACAATGAAATGGCATCTACAAGCTCATAGCGCGCCACCGAGTGGCGCGCTACGAGCTTGTAGATCTGCTATTTAAAACCTTTGCTTCTTTAGAACGCCACAACGGTAAGGCCCTCCGGTCTGATTATCGGATATGTTATAGAGCTCCACGAGACGCACGTGTGGAACTGTAGTACGTCCTCGGGCGACCTTTCTAGTCGACATGGCGCGCGAACGTTCCACTACACCGAGTGGCGCGCTACGAGCTTGTAGATCTGCTATTTAAAACCTTTGCTTCTTTAGAACGCCACAACGGTAAGGCCCTCCGGTCTGATTATCGGATATGTTATAGAGCTCCACGAGACGCACGTGTGGAACTGTAGTACGTCCTCGGGCGACCTTTCTAGTCGACATGGCGCGCGAACGTTCCACTACACCGAGTGGCGCGCTACGAGCTTGTAGATCTGCTATTTAAAACCTTTGCTTCTGTAGAACGCCACAACGGTAAGGCCTTCCGGTCTGATTATCGGATATGTTATAGAGCTCCCAGAGACGCACGCGTGGAACTGTAGTACATCCTCGGGCGACCTTTCTAGTCGACATGGCACGCGCGAACGTTCCACTACACCGAGTGGCGCGCTACGAGCTTGTAGATCTGCTATTTAAAACCTTTGCTTCTTTAGAACGCCACAACGGTAAGGCCCTCCGGTCTGATTATCGGATATGTTATAGAGCTCCCAGAGACGCACGCGTGGAACTGTAGTACGTCCTCGGGCGACCTTTCTAGTCGACATGGCGCGCGCGAACGTTCCACTACACCGAGTGGCGCGCTACGAGCTTGTAGGTCTGCTATTTTAGACAGACAGACAGACAGACAGACAGACAAGACAGATTGTTAGACAGACAGACAGACAGACAGACAAGACAGATTGTTAGACAGACAGACAGACAGACAGACAGACAGACAGTGGCCCCCAAAAATAGCAGACCTACAAGCTCGTAGTGCGGCACCCGGTGCCGCGCTACGAGCTTGTAGGTCTGCTATTTTGCTAGGGGGAACAACATATTTTCAGATGGGGGTCGGAGGCCAATTACATATCATTTTTGGGGTCCTTGGCATGAAATATTGAGCACCACTAATACAGAAATCATAGGTATAGGTCAGAATTTAGAAGACATTTTTTTTATTTTGACGTCAGGCCTAAATGGGTTAAACTGTGAGTACATAAATGTGAAGAGATTATATCAATGAACCCTAATATCTATAACAAGAGACTGTTTTCACGTTTAAAATGTCATTTATAAAAGCTGACTGAATACAATTGTTTAGAATCTATACCAGTGCTTCTCAATTCGGGGTCCGGTGACCCCCAGGGGCCATTGGGGGTTGTCCAGGGGGTCCCCAGTAAACGTAGGTAATGCAACATCACAATGGTTTGAACACGACTAGACAGCAGCGCAGTCTGTTTTCACATTTAAAGTGACATTTATAAAAGCTAACTGAGCATAAATGCTTAGAATGTATTATTTACAAACACACAACTTGTGTGTTTGTAAATGAATCAATCAAGTGACTCGCTGAGTGTCTGACCGACTGACTCTCTGTCTGTCTGTCAGTCGGAATGACCTTTGACCTGACCTGTCCTGTGGGGACCGTGTCTGCTCTCTGGGGAAATAAAGAACGGAGGTGACATCATGCAGTGTTGTGTTTTTGGCAGCAAACTCATTTCAGTCCCTTGAATAGTTTTCATTTAGTCACATTTTAGTCACCTGGAATGTTTGAGTGTTTTAGGTAATGCCTCTGTGTGTGTGTGTGGTGCTGTCATATTATATGTGTAACTCCCTCCGAGCACAGACAGACACGAGTGGTTTCCTTGAAAGTGATTTATTTGAAGACTTGTGGATCCTCCAAATTCACCGTGAAAACTATAAACAATACAATAAAACAAGCACGTTACAATTAACATAAATACGACATGACATGCACAGCATGTAGATGCAAACATTTTACCAAAGTAAAATACAGACATAAAACAAATACCTCGTTGGCTGCGTGCAAATAACAAAGAAGGGAATCTCTTCAGTCTTAGGTCCTTATAACCTTTCTTATGACAGTCTCTTGTAACTTAGTCTCTGTGTGTGACCAGTGCAAACGGAGCTGCTGCACCCTGCTGCTGCTAGCTGCTTGTGGCTTGATTAATTAATTGCTTACACAAAAAAATTATGAACTTCTTCATTAAACAATGAAACTATATCACCTATAGTGGCAACGGTTACAATATGAATGTGTTTAAATGCCAGTGTAGCTGGTTCACACACACACACACAATGCAGCAGGCATTGGACAACCTGACAGCCACCGACCTGGCAACCCTGAATGAGCCAATCAGCTGCCAGTCTCTGGTGTGTGTGTGTGTGAGAGAGAGAGTCCTCACAAGTACTGTTAAACAAACTCTACCCTAACGTCAAAGTACATTAAAACACTTTTTCCTTTCCAAAACAAACACAACGTACATTATGACAATATTTCACCCTTTGCATTGGTAAAATAGACTTTTTTATTTTTTTCTTCCCTTCCTTCCAAAAAAACTAAAAGATAAAATTACCCGAAATCCATGTTTAAGAGTATTCCACGATGGTTCAGTGGTTCTGGCAGTTGCTGATGGTGTGAGAGGATGCTGGTTCGAGACAAGTCAAGATTCGTGACCTCGGACCAAGGACTAAGGATCCAGAATAAATAAATCAAAATAAATCACTCTTTACCTTTTGGTCAAGTAAATGTACTATTGGAATGTATTTTGGCGGACATAATCCAAGATAATCCACTGTCAATTTGTAACAGTCAGCAGTGCCAGTTGGTGCCACAGGGTGGTGCACTGCTCCCTTTTGTTTTGCTTTGTGTAGAAGATCTGACGTCAATTCCAGCTCTTGCTATAGATAGACATGACATGACATGATGTGTGTCAAACAATTGTCACACATGGATGGATGATTAGCCGTGTTTATTTATTTATTTCCGGGGGGAATGAATGAATGAATGAATGACTAACCCTGTAAAAAAGGGGGTCCGCGGGGGTCCCCGGCCCTATCTCGGCCGTCCCTTGTCCGTTTCGGACGGGGGGAATCTCGTTCGAACCGGGCCGCCGTCCCGGACGCGCTCCCGGGGCTCTCGCGGTGGCAATAGTTGGAAATGACACGTCCACCAAGGGGAAACCTTGACCAGGCTATGGTGAGTATGCCAGTATGGCCACTATATGCGTGTACTATGTTGGCAGCAGTGCTCCGTTCACGTTTGTTTATTATATTAGTGCTGTCTACCGTTATACCTGGCTTAATATGGTCAATACTGACTCAGTCTAAAATATGCTTTGGCGGCCCCCCCCCCCCCCCCACCTCCTCTTGCTATAGACAGACATGACTTGACATGACATGACATGACATGATGTGTGTCAAACAATTGTCACACATGGATGGATGATTAGCCTTGTTTATTTATTTATTTCCGGGGGGAATGAATGAATGAATGAATGAATGAATGAATGAATGAATGAATGAATAAATGAATGAATGAATGAATGAATGAATGAATGAATAAATGAATAAATGAATGAATAAATGGATGGATGGATGGATGGATGAATCATATATTCCCGGGGGCATTTCTCTCCAGGTGAGGACAATGCCATCCAGTCAACCAAATATGGATGTCAGACGATCAGGCATCATCTCGTATGTATTACTTCTACTACTACTACTACTACTACACACACCCAAACACGCAAATGAAGGGGCATGGTTCCGGCTACTTTGTGGGATTGGTTTATGCAAATGAAGGGGAGTGGTATGCAAATGAAGGGGCGTGGTATGCAAATGCAGGGGCGTGGTATGCAAATGAAGGGGAGTGGTATGCAAATGAAGGGGCATGGTTCCGGCTACTTTGTGGGATTATCTTATGCAAATGAAGGTGCGTGGTATGCAAATGAAGGGGCATGGTATGCAAATTAAGGGGCATGGTATGCAAATGAAGGGGAGTGGTATGCAAATGAAGGGCGTGTTTCGGCTACTTTGTGGGATTAGTTTATGCAAATTAAGGGGCGTGGTATGCAAATGAAGGGGCGTGGTATGCAAATGAAGGGGCATGGTATGCAAATGAAGGGGAGTGGTATGCAAATGAAGGGCGTGTGTCGGCTACTTTGTGGGATTCGTTTATGCAAATGAAGGTGCGTGGTATGCAAATGAAGGGGAGTGGTATGCAAATGAAGGGGAGTGGTATGCAAATGAAGGGCATGTTTCGGCTACTTTGTGGTATTAGTTTATGCAAATGAAGGGGTGTGGTATGCAAATGAAGGGGTGTGGTATGCAAATGAAGGGGCGTGGTATGCAAATGAATAGGAGTGGTATGCAAATGAATGGGAGTGGTATGCAAATGAAGGTGCATGGTATGCAAATGAAGGGGCATGGTATGCAAATGAAGGGGAGTGGTATGCAAATGAAGGGGAGTGGTATGCAAATGAAGGGGAGTGGTATGCAAATGAAGGGCATGTTTCGGCTACTTTGTGGGATTAGTTTATGCAAATGAAGGGCGTGGTTTCGACTACTTTGTGGGAACGGTTTATGCAAATTTGATGGGCGTGGTTTCGACTACTTTGTGGGGGTGGTTCATGCAAATGAAGGGCGTGGTTTCGATCACTTTGTGGGGGTGGTTCATGCAAATGAAGGGCGTGGTTTCGATCACTTTGTGGGGGTGGTTCATGCAAATGAAGGGCGTGGTTTCGACTACTTTGTGGGAACGGTTTATGCAAATTTGACGGGCGTGTTTCGGCTACTTTGTGGGGGTGGTTCATGCAAATGAAGGGCGTGGTTTCGACTACTTTGTGGGAACGGTTCATGCAAATTTGACGGGCGTGGTTTCGACTACTTTGTGGGGGTGGTTCATGCAAATGAAGGGCGTGGTTTCGATCACTTTGTGGGGGTGGTTCATGCAAATGAAGGGCGTGGTTTCGATCACTTTGTGGGGGTGGTTCATGCAAATGAAGGGCGTGGTTTCGACTACTTTGTGGGAACGGTTTATGCAAATTGGTTCAGACTACTTTGTGGGAGTGGGTTATGCAAATTTGATGGGCGTGGTTTTGACTACTTTGTGGGGGTGGTTCATGCAAATGAAGGGCGTGGTTTCGACTACTTTGTGGGAACGGTTTATGCAAATTTGATGGGCGTGGTTTCGACTACTTTGTGGGAACGGTTTATGCAAATTTGATGGGCGTGGTTTCGACTACTTTGTGGGGGTGGTTCATGCAAATGAAGGGCGTGGTTTCGGCTACTTTGTGGGAACGGTTTATGCAAATGAAGGGCGTGGTTTCGACTACTTTGTGGGAACGGTTTATGCAAATGAAGGGCGTGGTTTCGACTACTTTGTGGGAACGGTTTATGCAAATTTGACGGGCGTGTTTCGGCTACTTTGTGGGGGTGGTTCATGCAAATGAAGGGCGTGGTTTCGACTACTTTGTGGGAACGGTTTATGCAAATTTGATGGGCGTGGTTTCGACTACTTTGTGGGGGTGGTTCATGCAAATGAAGGGCGTGGTTTCGGCTACTTTGTGGGAACGGTTAATGCAAATTTGACGGGCGTGGTTTCGACTACTTTGTGGGGGTGGTTCATGCAAATGAAGGGCGTGGTTTCGATCACTTTGTGGGAACGGTTTATGCAAATTTGATGGGCGTGGTTTCGACTACTTTGTGGGGGTGGTTCATGCAAATGAAGGGCGTGGTTTCGACTACTTTGTGGGAACGGTTTATGCAAATTTGACGGGCGTGTTTCGGCTACTTTGTGGGGGTGGTTCATGCAAATGAAGGGCGTGGTTTGGACTACTTTGTGGGAACGGTTTATGCAAATTTGACGGGCGTGGTTTGGACTACTTTGTGGGGGTGGTTCATGCAAATGAAGGGCGTGGTTTCGACTACTTTGTGGGAACGGTTTATGCAAATTTGATGGGCGTGGTTTCGACTACTTTGTGGGAACGGTTTATGCAAATTTGATGGGCGTGGTTTCGACTACTTTGTGGGGGTGGTTCATGCAAATGAAGGGCGTGGTTTCGACTACTTTGTGGGAACGGTTTATGCAAATTTGATGGGCGTGGTTTTGACTACTTTGTGGGGGTGGTTAATGCAAATGAAGGGGAGTGGTTCCGACTACTTTGTGGGTTAGGGTTATACAAATTTGATAGGCGTGGTTTCGACTACTTTGTGGGAGGGGTTTATGCAAATGAAGGGGAGTGGTTCTGACTACTTTGTGGGGGTGGTTTATGCAAATTAGTGGGCGTGGTTTCGACTACTTTGTGGGGGTGGTGCAAATGCATACCACGCCCCTTCATTTGAATAAACAACTCCCACAAATCAGCCGGGGGAAAAAAGGGGAGGCGGGGCTTAGGTTTGAAAGAGGCGGGTCTTACAAAAGGGGGGAAGGCGGGGCTTAGGTTTGACAGAGGCCTAAGTTAGCGAGAAAAGTCGTGAAAGTCACTTTGACGCGCGACAACGCGCCAACGATAAAACATCACGGTCCGACGTTCGGATATGTCGGAGAGCTAGCCAAGACGAACGGTTCGGTGTCTCGGACGCACGCCTCCGACAGTCGTACAAAACGTCCTTCACTTTGGCTGTGTGCATGGGAGACCTCATAGACACATAGGCCCTCATTTATCAATTGAGTGTAAAATCTGCCCCAAATTCGAGTGTAGGTTTCGTAGTACACCCACGTCGAGTCGGCATTTACAAAGTGATCGCAGACAGCTGATCCTTCCTTAATTTCGTTCGGACGTTTATAAATGTGACGGCTGAAATCTATCTGGCACGCCCTATGAAATCAAGCCTCGCCCTCGTTTTTGCGACATGAACAACTGCAGTACGACCTTGGAAACCATAGTTTATGACGAAAAAAGTCACCCCCTCTCATACACACACAGACGCACGCACGCACACGCAACTTGCAAGTCCAACTGGTTTGTTGTAGCCTATCTTAAATAAATAAAGAACGAACACCTGTATGAATTAAATAAAGCTGTAGCTGTAGTACCCTGTCTGTTTCTCCTCTCGCCTCGCTTGCCTTGCTGCCCACACACACGCACACACATACGGGCCGTGGCCCAGTCAGTTTAGAGCTGGCCCAACTTTGAGCCTTAATTGTGCATGCAAATTTCTGGTTATTAAACCACAGCATGCAAGCCGCCTTTGTTTTAAAATGGTTCCCCAAACCGTTCACAGTTCACACTTCACTATCGGCCGGGGATGCGCCCCCCCCCCCCATGCTAATTTGCCCAGTCAATCATTTGATCCGTGCTACGCGCCTGCCGTGTGTTGTTAGTTGTTGTAGCCTATATTAAATTATTAAAGTATTTATTCATTTAATATAGCCTTATTTAAGGTTTATCCTTAAAACGACGAGATGTAACTCGAGAAAGACATGGCTGTAGAATTGCACTATACTATAGCCTACCCGTTGGTTGGTAGACTTGACTATAGCAGCATGCACTCTCGATCCAGTTAACTATTCCAGGAGGGGGGGGGGGGGGGGCACCGGCATGCGCTCATGCAAAACACTGTTTAAATGGCTTAAGCATCAAAACTTGCAACATTGTTTTAATTGCGCGATTTTAACTGCTTGTAAAGTTGGTAATCTCCTACCAATTTCATATGACACAAAGACACATCGTTGATGTATTCCTTTCCTTTTTTTTTCTTTTTTTCTTTACATTTAGCCCATATACATACCTATACAGTTTTATATAAACATTTTAGGAGTGAATACATATGTTTCGATGCCTGTGACAGCCTCTCAGCTGGTCAAACAATGCTGCTCCGCTGTTCTACGACAAAAAACAGGTGAGGACAAAGCGTACGACAGCTCCCGACCAGACGTGAGTTTTGTCTTGGCACAAGATCATTTTCAATCTTTGGCGCAAATCGTAAATGCCGAAAATTGCGGTAATTTCGGCGTACACCCATATTTTGGCGTACGCACGGTTGATACATGAGGGCCATAGACTCTAACAGCATCCAGGCTGAAAAAGTGAAACGAGACCGCGCCTCCTAGAAAGGTCGCCCGAGGACGTTCTATAGATCCACGCGTGCGTCTCCAGGAGCTCTACAACATATCCGAAAATCTGACCGGAAGGCCTCACCGTCGTGGCGTTCTAGTGAAGCAAAGGTTTTACGTTCACGTGCGCCTACGCCGACGATCGTAACTCTGTTCGGGATGGGCCGAACACCTCTGCGATCGCGGCGACGAGCCGATCGTCGTGATGGTCTGTGTTTTTTTCTGCAACCTCGGGAACCTCAAATCTGACCCGAGGCCTAGCGTTGCAGTGTAGTTCCCTTTATCGGACGCTTGTAAGAGTCCCACAAAGTCGAGACCAACTCCATTTTATTCGTCATGTCCTGAATATGGATATTCGGGGGTGTTGGGTATTTTAAAAAATATCCTTCACCCCATTTGTAAGGCATTTGGCCCAAAGGTCAGCGTGGCTGACCTTTGACCTTTGCAAACGTTGTGGAAAGCCCAGACCGGCTCCATTGGATTCGGCACACTCTAAATATGAAGAGTGTGCGAAGAATAGGGTTAGGGAACATGTTTTAAAGGTTTGTTTTGTGTATTTCACACTTCTGTGGAGAGGAGAGGAGAGGAGGGAGAGGAGAGGCAGTCTTTTGGCGGACCTTTGACCTTTGCAAACGTCGTGGAAAGCCCAGACCGGCGCCATTGGATTCGGCATGCTCTTAATATGAACAATATGTCTAGTGTGTGAAGAATAACATTAATGAACATGTTGTGTTTTGTGTTTGGTCTGTTCACTCAAAAAGAGAGGAGAGCAGAGGAGGGGAGAGGCAGAGGCCTCCATTCATCTCACTGCCCATGTAATATCTATATCTGGCCACAGAGTGGGTGTGGCGCTGTTCTGAATTTCACTCCCAAATTACTCTTCTTCTCCAGTTTCTCTGACTTCCTGTGTGTGTGTGTCAGAAGACAGCAACAGAGGCAACAGAGACACAGGAGGAACACACCCATGACTGCCAGTACCACCACTACAACCTACCCATGCCCCACCTGCAATAAAACATGTAATTCCAGGATTGGACTCTTTAGCCACCAAAGAACTCACCGTTAAGGACATAAGTGGACGTCATCATTGGATTCGATGGACAACCATCAGCAAGTAAGTAAGTAAGTGTGTGTGTGTGTGTGTGTGTGTGTGTGTGTGTGTGTGTGTGTGTGTGTGTGTGTGTGTGTGTGTGTGTGTGTGTGTGTGTGTGTGTGTGTGTGTGTGTGTACTGTACGTCGTGATCAATCAATGCCCCCAGACGAATGTGTGTGTGTGTGTGTGTGTGTGTGTGTGTGTGAACCAGCTACACTGGCATTTAAACACATTCATATTGTAACTGTTGCCCCTATAGGTGATATAGTTTGCTTTATTCCTAAAAGGTCATAATTAAGTCACATTTACGTTTAAAACATTATTTCATGTATTTGTGTCAAGTTGTTGTAATACTTTTATTTTGAAGAGTCAAAGTCATGTTCCGTGTCGTTTGGTCTGCTCATGTAAATTGGGTACACAGGTTTTTTGTGTAAGCCACAAGCAGCTAGCAGCAGCAGGGTGCAGCAGCTCCCTTTGCACTGGTCACACAAAGAGACTAAGTTACAAGAGACTGTCATACAAGTCTTCAAATAAATCAGTTTCAAGGAAACCACTTGTGTCTGTCTGTCCTCGGAGGGAGTTACACATATAATATGTGTATGCTCAGTTAGCTTTTATAAACGTGAAAACAGACTGCGCTGCTGTCTAGTCATGTGCAAACCATTGTGATGTTGCATTACCTACGTTTACTGGTGACCCCCTGGAAATCCCCCAAGGGCACCAGGGGGTCCACGGACCCCTAATTGAGAAGCACTGGCATACATTCTAAGCATTTATGCTCAGTTAGCTTTTATAAATGTAACTTTAAACGTGAAAACAGACTGCGCTGCTGTCTAGTCTGTCTGTCTGTCTGTCTGTCTAAAATAGCAGACCTACAAGCTCGTAGCGCGGCACCGAGTGCCGTGCTACGAGCTTGTAGATCTGCTATTTTTGGGGGCCACTGGCTGTCTGTCTGTCTGTCTTGTCTGTCTAAAATAGCAGACCTACAAGCTCGTAGCGCGGCACTCGGTGCCGCGCTACGAGCTTGTAGATCTGCTATTTTTGGGGGCCACTGGCTGTCTGTCTGTCTGTCTGTCTGTCTGTCTGTCTAAAATAGCAGACCTACAAGCTTTTTCTTTTGTACAACTTGACCTATGTTTCTTCTTCTTATTGGGGAGATGGAGGCAGATCCTGTGGAAATACGCGCAGCGTAGCAGCTGGAGGGGCTCTCACTTTTCCCCCCTTGTTTCTTTTTTGTTTGCTAACGTTTATCCGTTTGAAATCAGCAGCTTTCTAGTGAACGTGCTGGCGGTTTGAAAGCTGGAGACAGAATGACTTTTCATAGTATGATTCTGTGCAGGGGAATATACGTTGTTTCATGGCACAAAACACTGATCTCCACCATAGTCACCCTCCGTTGAGACGAAGCCCGTCATTTCATGTTGCTGCTTGAGGGTGACTCAGAGCACAAGGAATTTACAAGCACACTTCCTGATCGTTTTTTTTTTTTTTTTTTTTACCTTTTTAGTGTCACCGCTGCTTTTAAAAATGGCCACTGCTGTTAAACATGTGTAATATGTGCACATGCTCACAATGCGCACACAAATTACACACATGTTCAAACACAAGGCATGTTTGTCTCCAGCTTTCTAAATGTCCATCCTGACTGAAGCCCAAGAGTTCCTAATAATACCCAATCTCAGGGTCCCAAAAGAGCTACAATTCCTGGGTGGACGTTCTTCCTTACCTGTGGAAACCTTGCTTCGACTACAGGGGCTTAATAATCTAGGATTGCAGATTTTAGGGAACTAAAATTGGCTAGTGTTAATGTTTCATTGTTGGAAATCCAACACGTACGAGCGGCGCACGTCTAGAAATAATATAGGTGGATGCAACTCATTTTTGTACATAAAAGTGCCATCTCTTTTTAAGTCTTCCAAGCGTTCTTTCCAAGTGAAATGCATCCTGGTACGTGGCGGGTCACTTCAGGCGGCTTGACCAGAGCATCCTGGTACGTGGCGGGTCACTTCAGGCGGCTTGACCAGAGCATCCTGGTACGTGGCGGGTCACTTCAGGCGGCTTGACCAGAGCATAGGATAAAGACGCACAACGTTCTTGTGTCACGGTAGTCTATCACAACATGTAGCCATGTGCCCCCATCAAGGCATGTTACCAAAAACGTGTTCAACATGCATGAACTTTTGTGTCTTTCATCACTTTTTTTTTTTTTTTCAGATAGAAAACATATATATATATCAGACTGGTATCCATTCTGTCGCTTTGCAACGGAACTTTAAATGTTTTTGTAGGCATTGTTTTTTAAAAGCTCTGAGCCAAGCGGTCGGGTGACTATACGTGAAAACGGGAAGGAGAAAGGCCAATCGGTTGGCTTGGAGATGGAGCTCGTCTCCAGAAGATTAAGGAAAAAACAAACAAAAAAAAACTTTACTGAATTACGTAGGTTAAAATGTAGTTGTATAGTATTGTTATTTCAATAGAATTGTCTTATTTTACCTCTCATTATTGTAAAGTAACATAGTAAATAATTATAAGGAAGACAACATATGTTTATTTTGTAAAGAAGTTACAGAATCTTATTGAACATAACCGTACTGTTTACCATTCCTCAACCATGACTTGATTCGCTGTCACTTTGTTGGAGGGTGTGATAGGGTAGCTTTGATAGGATAGTGACTGGTGTTCTGTTATCTCCAACGTCTCAGTATGTCCACGATGGACATATCATAGTAGAGCTATGATCTTAGCAGTATTGACTTCTGAAAATGTGACATTTTAATGGGAGAATAACAATGGGGGAAATCACCACAAAGTCACGCTAATACAGCAAGGATCAGGAGTCCATAAGGACACTAAAATGTAAGTCTAGGTCATTAATATAGCCAGCCTAACAGACTCAAGACTCAAGGTGCTGTGGCTGGACACTGGTTCAGAAGCGATGAAGATGAAACGTTCATCAAAGAGTAGCCTTAGATATAGTGAAGGCGAACACAATAAGCTCAAAGTGGGTCTTGTTTTCCAAATGGTCATGAATTAAACTCACTTTCTTTTAATTAGTATTTTTTTAATGGGCTTTTTTGTAATAGAAAGCCTCTCAGTATTTAAATAAAGTTACTGTCTGTCACACAACGCAAGACTTAATAGAGCAGACGAGATCCTGTTAGTGACTGTGCCAGTTCAAAACATTTTAATCTCATCCATTCACACATGTATTTTTACATAACTATTCTCCAGAAATGATATCTTGTGAATTTTTATCAATGATAAAAAAAAACATCAAATTGTTTCATATCAACTACAGCTAAATCGGGTTCTTCCAACACTTATATATCATCTTCGAGGAGCATTATAATGGATGGTTTATAAATTCATAACAGATGGGCCGTAGGGATCCATTAGTTGGCAGCAGCTATGTACACTGTAAAAGAAAAAAGCTGCTGTTTAAAAAGAATATATTTTTATGATACCCCATTTGCATGAGTAAACTGGCTGAATGGCTGGAAGTGTTCACATGCCAGTGCATGATGGGGGAGCTGGTTTCATCATTATGTCTTGCTTAGGGCTGCAACACTTCCATGTCATCGATTACAAATATATATTAAGAATCAATCCCTATATTTGGGGCATGTCATTATTGGTGAAGTAAAAAAAAAAAAAAAAGTAACAAAGTATGTTTCACTATTTTTGCCTGACACTGTTGTGCAACAAAGTAGAAAATGACACTTAAAGGATGCATTTAGACATTTTCAACCTATCTTCATATAAGTGGTACTCACTAATGCTTATTATAAAATTGCACCATTTTTGTCTACTCTGCCTGTGTCTCAGAGAAGGGCTGTGGACAGTTCAGAAACCCGCCAATCAGTGACATCATCAATGGGGAATCCAAGTTAATAGAAATTGCAGGCTTCATATTCCTGAATTATTTGCATGCTATAATGGAAGCCATTGTTCTTGCGTTAATAAAAAACAAAATAAAACATTTGTTGTTTGAAAGAAAAAGAGTACAGTACAGTACAGTACAGTACAGCACCACTCACTTCAAACATATCATGAGCGTTAGTGAGGACCAATTATAATATGTAGATAGGTTGAAAATGGGTGAAGTCGTCCTTTAAGTATTTAATTGACTTGTTGATGTGTAAAATTGATTTAAATGTCTATAACAAAAAAATGCATTTTGATTAGCAAAGAGTAATCGCTAAGACTAAAGGATAGTTGCAGCCCTAGTCCTGTGTACTGTATATCTGCCTTCTGTAGCCAGTGGTGCATAGCCTCCACAATGCTACCATGCTATCTAGCTATATCACACCCCTCAACATCTTTGCTGGTCTGCCTATCCCTTTGTACAGTCATGTAAAAAACAAAAAACATAGTAATTGTAAGACCGATGTGTACTGTACGTGTGTGTTTTTCTTTGTTTTTATTCAAGGGACGGGAGGTGTGTTTGAGGTGTGCATTGTTTGGGGGTGGGGGGGCTGGGGTTTGATCACTGTGTTATTTTCTCATAGTGTCATTTAGACCATGTTGAGTGTTTTGTGTATTTTCTGTGTAGTGGACTTCTTGCTGAGTCTGCGTCTAGCGCAGCCATAGTTTCATATTGATGTGTGTGTAGTACCTCTAATCCACCACAACTAGCAAAGTCCTTATTCTGCTAACGTGCATTTTAATAATATTTTTGTTTTGTTTTTT
This sequence comes from Electrona antarctica, assembly GCF_951216825.1. Taxonomy (NCBI): domain Eukaryota; kingdom Metazoa; phylum Chordata; class Actinopteri; order Myctophiformes; family Myctophidae; genus Electrona; species Electrona antarctica. Next base: position 39,785,081 of record NC_136800.1, on the reverse strand, counting down.
TCTTTCTTTTGTTTTTTTACTAAAAGAGAAAGAAAGCTACACATGTTATGTTCAGATTTTAATCACCTTTTATCCAAGTTCAAAAACACTGCTCTTTTTGTCTTATTGAAGTTGTATTATGTAGAGAAATAAATATGAGATAAAAAGCCAGCTGATATCAAAATTGCCAAACAAAAAGCTTTGGATGTAAACTTGAACTACAAAGGAACGCTTGGTTTTGACTGTGAGGTTGGTGAGAACGCTGCAGGGGGAGGAACGCTTATCTGTGTAACACTGGTGTGTGTTACAGTACCTAAAGCAGTGTTACACATCGCAGGGCCGGCGCTGGTACAGGTCAGGATAACATACAGCCAGGCACACTACAGTGGAAACCTGTTTACAATCCGTTTACAGAGGTACGTGTTTGGCCTTTTACCCAAACTGTTGTTTTTAATCTGGGATCCGTGTTTTATAAGACCTTACATGTGGCAAAAAAACAAACAAACAAACACACACAGAGATAACTCGAATGCCAAAATCACTAACATGGTAAGAGAGATTGAATCGACATACTTTTAAAGCTGCTTTTTATGAAATGTCAACATCCACATAGTTGCTTCCAAGATGAGCCTGAGAGGCACATTCATTGTTTACTCTACTGTGGTAGTGTCTCTGTTATGACACTGTACAATATCACTGGTCACCTCCTCAATTAGTTTTACCTTCCATCTTGAGAAGCACTTTGTTATATAATGTTGATACCAGGCTAGTATCCAGTTACTATTTGAAATGGACTTGTTTTGCTTCTTCTCAGCTGGTCATTTTAGACTGGAGCAGATAGCGTTATCTCATATGGGTGAGACTACACCCATTTGGCCTTCCAGGAAGACCACATCCAACTGTGAAATGAATTGAAAAGGGTTTCAATGAAGGATTTACACTGGCCTGGACATACTAACACTATATGTAGTGACCTCATACAAAGATGGCTGTTAAGCCTCTGGATGTTGAAGAGGACTCGTAGGTTTTGAGCTATTCTGAACACAAACTGACAGTGCAACTTCTCTACTGTACTAAAAAATAAAGTAAAACTGATCCCCCCCTCCCCAACTTTATTATTTTTGCAGTTATCTGTAAATTGCAGAAATTACCTCTTGAAGTTCTTACTACTACTCATAAAAAGAATTATGTCATCCTTGTCGTCTCAGCACTTTAAAATAATTTGTGTTCATAAGCAACAGGAAAAACATTATAGTAGCACACTTCCAAGTACATACAAAATACATCAAGTTAATGCCTTTTTCAATGGTCTGGCTGGAAAAGAAATACTCAGTGGATGAATTCTGTGTTGTTACTATGCCAATGTAATCTATCATGGGGAAGAGAGGAAAGGAAAAGCACAAATGAAAAAGAGAACACAGTTCTTCTGGTGTCTTCTATCATATCTACTGTATCTATCTATATCTATCTATCTACCTATCTACCTATCTACCTATCTATCTATCTATCTATCTAACCATGTCTCTTCTTGTTCTTCAACCTTTAGGGCCAAAATCCATTGAAATGTTTTAGTCCTGTCAGATGTATATCGTAAACTGTTCAATTACGAAATGGAAAATAAAATCTATTTTAAAGATCAACGCATTGTGACGTTTTTGTCCCATATACTGTATTCATGGTGTTTATTGATTCCATAGGAGGGGCTAGCACCCCTCAAAGCTGTATATAGGAGGGGCTAGCTCCCCTTAAAGCTGTTTATAGGAGGGGCTAGTGCCCCTAAAGCTGTTTATAGGAGGGGCTAGCTCCCCTCAAAGCTGTATATAGGAGGGGCTAGCACCCTCAAAGCTGTATATAGGAGGGGCTAGCACCCTCAAAGCTGTATATAGGAGGGGCTAGCTCCCCTTAAAGCTGTTTATAGGAGGGGCTAGTGCCCCTGAAAGCTGTTTATAGGAGGGGCTAGCTCCCCTCAAAGCTGTATACTGTTTATGCATGCCATGATTTTTTCCAATATCTCCTACTGTATTACTGTCTGGGGCCAAACCAATCACATCACTTTATAAACAAACACTGAAAATAATAGATAAAAAAACAATGAAATGGCATCTACAAGCTCATAGCGCGCCACCGAGTGGCGCGCTACGAGCTTGTAGATCTGCTATTTAAAACCTTTGCTTCTTTAGAACGCCACAACGGTAAGGCCCTCCGGTCTGATTATCGGATATGTTATAGAGCTCCACGAGACGCACGTGTGGAACTGTAGTACGTCCTCGGGCGACCTTTCTAGTCGACATGGCGCGCAAACGTTCCACTACACCGAGTGGCGCGCTACGAGCTTGTAGATCTGCTATTTAAAACCTTTGCTTCTGTAGAACGCCACAACGGTAAGGCCTTCCGGTCTGATTATCGGATATGTTATAGAGCTCCCAGAGACGCACGCGTGGAACTGTAGTACATCCTCGGGCGACCTTTCTAGTCGACATGGCACGCGCGAACGTTCCACTACACCGAGTGGCGCGCTACGAGCTTGTAGATCTGCTATTTAAAACCTTTGCTTCTGTAGAACGCCACAACGGTAAGGCCTTCCGGTCTGATTATCGGATATGTTATAGAGCTCCCAGAGACGCACGCGTGGAACTGTAGTACATCCTCGGACGACCTTTCTAGTCGACATGGCACGCGCGAACGTTCCACTACACCGAGTGGCGCGCTACGAGCTTGTAGATCTGCTATTTAAAACCTTTGCTTCTTTAGAACGCCACAACGGTAAGGCCCTCCGGTCTGATTATCGGATATGTTATAGAGCTCCCAGAGACGCACGCGTGGAACTGTAGTACGTCCTCGGGCGACCTTTCTAGTCGACATGGCGCGCGCGAACGTTCCACTACACCGAGTGGCGCGCTACGAGCTTGTAGGTCTGCTATTTTAGACAGACAGACAGACAGACAGACAAGACAGATTGTTAGACAGACAGACAGACAGACAGACAAGACAGATTGTTAGACAGACAGACAGACAGACAGACAGACAGTGGCCCCCAAAAATAGCAGACCTACAAGCTCGTAGTGCGGCACCCGGTGCCGCGCTACGAGCTTGTAGGTCTGCTATTTTGCTAGGGGGAACAACATATTTTCAGATGGGGGTCGGAGGCCAATTACATATCATTTTTGGGGTCCTTGGCATGAAATATTGAGCACCACTAATACAGAAATCATAGGTATAGGTCAGAATTTAGAAGACTTTTTTTATTTTGACGTCAGGCCTAAATGGGTTAAACTGTGAGTACATAAATGTGAAGAGATTATATCAATGAACCCTGAGGATGTACAGTAGGCTGTATACTTGTCCTTAATGTAGATGCAGTAATGCTCCTATCTGGTCACCAGAGGCCAGTCTATGGACGGATACTATCATGTTCTCCCTAGTACTATTCAGCATTGGTGTTATGTTAAGGGCCATTCTCACTGTGCACTTTAACTACAACTATAATATCTATAACAAGAGACTGTTTTCACGTTTAAAATGTCATTTATAAAAGCTGACTGAATACAATTGTTTAGAATCTATACCAGTGCTTCTCAATTCGGGGTCCGGTGACCCCCAGGGGCCATTGGGGGTTGTCCAGGGGGTCCCCAGTAAACGTAGGTAATGCAACATCACAATGGTTTGAACACGACTAGACAGCAGCACAGTCTGTTTTCACATTTAAAGTGACATTTATAAAAGCTAACTGAGCATAAATGCTTAGAATGTATTATTTACAAACACACAACTTGTGTGTTTGTAAATGAATCAATCAAGTGACTCGCTGAGTGTCTGACCGACTGACTCTCTGTCTGTCTGTCTGTCAGTCGGAATGACCTTTGACCTGACCTGTCCTGTGGGGACCGTGTCTGCTCTCTGGGGAAATAGGAGGTGACATCATGCAGTGTTGTGTTTTTGGCAGCAAACTCATTTCAGTCCCTTGAATAGTTTTCATTTAGTCACATTTTAGTCACCTGGAATGTTTGAGTGTTTTAGGTAATGCCTCTGTGTGTGTGTGGTGCTGTCATATTATATGTGTAACTCCCTCCGAGCACAGACAGACACAAGTGGTTTCCTTGAAAGTGATTTATTTGAAGACTTGTGGATCCTCCAAATTCACCGTGAAAACTATAAACAATACAATAAAACAAGCACGTTACAATTAACATAAATACGACATGACATGCACAGCATGTAGATGCAAACATTTTACCAAAGTAAAATACAGACATAAAACAAATACCTCGTTGGCTGCGTGCAAATAACAAAGAAGGGAATCTCTTCAGTCTTAGGTCCTTATAACCTTTCTTATGACAGTCTCTTGTAACTTAGTCTCTGTGTGTGACCAGTGCAAACGGAGCTGCTGCACCCTGCTGCTGCTAGCTGCTTGTGGCTTGATTAATTAATTGCTTACACAAAAAAATTATGAACTTCTTCATTAAACAATGAAACTATATCACCTATAGTGGCAACGGTTACAATATGAATGTGTTTAAATGCCAGTGTAGCTGGTTCACACACACACACACACAATGCAGCAGGCATTGGACAACCTGACAGCCACCGACCTGGCAACCCTGAATGAGCCAATCAGCTGCCAGTCTCTGGTGTGTGTGAGAGAGAGAGTCCTCACAAGTACTGTTAAACAAACTCTACCCTAACGTCAAAGTACATTAAAACACTTTTTCCTTTCCAAAACAAACACAACGTACATTATGACAATATTTCACCCTTTGCATTGGTAAAATAGACTTTATTTTTTTGTCTTCCCTTCCAAAAAAACAAAAAGATAAAATGACCCAAAATCCATGGTTAAGAGTATTCCACGATGGCTCAGTGGTTTGGGCAGCTGCCTATGGTGCCTGCCAGAGGACGCTGGTTCGAGTCAAGATTCGTGACCTCGGACCAAGGACTAAGGATCCAGAATAAATAAATCAAAATAAATCACTCTTTACCTTTTGGTCAAGTAAATGTACTATTGGAATGTATTTTGGCGGACATAATCCAAGATAATCCACTGTCAATTTGTAACAGTCAGCAGTGCCAGTTGGTGCCACAGGGTGGTGCACTGCTCCCTTTTGTTTTGCTTTGTGTAGAAGATCTGACGTCAATTCCAGCTCTTGCTATAGATAGCAAGGGGGCAGGCAGGCTTTCCAACGTTGAAGCTCTGGGTCCTAGTGGTAGGAGGAGGGACTACAGGCGGACCCGTGGATTCATGACCGGGAAACCCCGTGCAGCTGGGCTTTAACGTTGAGCGCTCGGTTGCCCTACGTCACTCAGGACCTCAAAGTTGAGGTCCTGGGAGGGACTTCCGGCAGTCTTCCGGGTGCTTCAAAACGCCACTGAGCAACTTCCACTGACATGAATAGCTGGGGGGGCGGAGCTTCGCGCTAGTTCAGTCTCTATTATATATATACTCTATGATAGATAGACATGACATGACATGATGTGTGTCAAACAATTGTCACACATGGATGGATGATTAGCCGTGTTTATTTATTTATTTCCGGGGGGAATGAATGAATGAATGAATGACTAACCCTGTAAAACCCGGATTAATTTCTACTTGCAAAAAAACGATTTCAACCTTACTACTACTTTTTACTACTAGGACTTATCAGAGGAAATCATGTAAAATACCTTTTAGTCAACAAGTCAAAAGTCAAGACAAGGACTAAGGACTAAGGATAAATCAATCCCGGCCCCTCCATAGGGCCGGGGGTCCGCGGAGGGGGTCCGCCGGGGGTCCGCGGAGGGGGTCCGCGGGGGTCCCCGGCCCTATCTCGGCCGTCCCTTGTCCGTTTCGGACGGGGGGAATCTCGTTCGAACCGGGCCGCCGTCCCGGACGCGCTCCCGGGGCTCTCGCGGTGGCAATAGTTGGAAATGACACGTCCACCAAGGGGAAACCTTGACCAGGCTATGGTGAGTATGCCAGTATGGCCACTATATGCGTGTACTATGTTGGCAGCAGTGCTCCGTTCACGTTTGTTTATTATATTAGTGCTGTCTACCGTTATACCTGGCTTAATATGGTCAATACTGACTCAGTCTAAAATATGCTTTGGCGGCCCCCCCCACCTCCTCTTGCTATAGACAGACATGACTTGACATGACATGACATGACATGATGTGTGTCAAACAATTGTCACACATGGATGGATGATTAGCCTTGTTTATTTATTTATTTCCGGGGGGAATGAATGAATGAATGAATGAATGAATGAATAAATGAATAAATGAATAAATGAATAAATGAATAAATGAATAAATGAATAAATGAATAAATAAATGGATGGATGGATGGATGGATGGATGAATCATATATTCCCGGGGGCATTTCTCTCCAGGTGAGGACAATGCCATCCAGTCAACCAAATATGGATGTCAGACGATCAGGCATCATCTCGTATGTATTACTTCTACTACTACTACTACTACACACACCCAAACACGCAAATGAAGGGGCATGGTTCCGGCTACTTTGTGGGATTATCTTATGCAAATGAAGGTGCGTGGTATGCAAATGAAGGGGCATGGTATGCAAATTAAGGGGCATGGTATGCAAATGAAGGGGAGTGGTATGCAAATGAAGGGCGTGTTTCGGCTACTTTGTGGGATTAGTTTATGCAAATTAAGGGGCGTGGTATGCAAATGAAGGGGCGTGGTATGCAAATGAAGGGGCATGGTATGCAAATGAAGGGGAGTGGTATGCAAATGAAGGGCGTGTGTCGGCTACTTTGTGGGATTCGTTTATGCAAATGAAGGTGTGTGGTATGCAAATGAAGGGGAGTGGTATGCAAATGAAGGGGAGTGGTATGCAAATGAAGGGCATGTTTCGGCTACTTTGTGGTATTAGTTTATGCAAATGAAGGGGTGTGGTATGCAAATGAAGGGGTGTGGTATGCAAATGAAGGGGCGTGGTATGCAAATGAATAGGAGTGGTATGCAAATGAATGGGAGTGGTATGCAAATGAAGGTGCATGGTATGCAAATGAAGGGGCATGGTATGCAAATGAAGGGGAGTGGTATGCAAATGAAGGGGAGTGGTATGCAAATGAAGGGGAGTGGTATGCAAATGAAGAGGAGTGGTATGCAAATGAAGGGCATGTTTCGGCTACTTTGTGGGATTAGTTTATGCAAATGAAGGGCGTGGTTTCGACTACTTTGTGGGAACGGTTTATGCAAATTTGATGGGCGTGGTTTCGACTACCTTTGTGGGAACGGTTTATGCAAATTTGACGGGCGTGTTTCGGCTACTTTGTGTGGGTGGTTTATGCAAATGAAGGGCGTGGTTTTGACTACTTTGTGGGAACGGTTTATGCAAATTTGACGGGCGTGTTTCGGCTACTTTGTGGGGGTGGTTTATGCAAATGAAGGGCGTGGTTTCGACTACTTTGTGGGAACGGTTTATGCAAATTTGATGGGCGTGGTTTCGACTACTTTGTGGGGGTGGTTCATGCAAATGAAGGGCGTGGTTTCGGCTACTTTGTGGGAACGGTTAATGCAAATTCGACGGGCGTGGTTTCGACTACTTTGTGGGGGTGGTTCATGCAAATGAAGGGCGTGGTTTCGATCACTTTGTGGGAACGGTTTATGCAAATTTGATGGGCGTGGTTTCGACTACTTTGTGGGGGTGGTTCATGCAAATGAAGGGCGTGGTTTCGACTACTTTGTGGGAACGGTTTATGCAAATTTGACGGGCGTGTTTCGGCTACTTTGTGGGGGTGGTTCATGCAAATGAAGGGCGTGGTTTGGACTACTTTGTGGGAACGGTTTATGCAAATTTGACGGGCGTGGTTTGGACTACTTTGTGGGGGTGGTTCATGCAAATGAAGGGCGTGGTTTCGACTACTTTGTGGGAACGGTTTATGCAAATTTGATGGGCGTGGTTTCGACTACTTTGTGGGAACGGTTTATGCAAATTTGATGGGCGTGGTTTCGACTACTTTGTGGGGGTGGTTCATGCAAATGAAGGGCGTGGTTTCGACTACTTTGTGGGAACGGTTTATGCAAATTTGACGGGCGTGTTTCGGCTACTTTGTGGGGGTGGTTTATGCAAATGAAGGGCGTGGTTTCGACTACTTTGTGGGAACGGTTTATGCAAATTGGTTCAGACTACTTTGTGGGAGTGGGTTATGCAAATTTGATGGGCGTGGTTTCGACTACTTTGTTTGGGTGGTTCATGCAAATGAAGAGCGTGGTTTCGACTACTTTGTGGGAACGGTTTATGCAAATTTGATGGGCGTGGTTTCGACTACTTTGTGGGAACGGTTTATGCAAATTTGATGGGCGTGGTTTCGACTACTTTGTGGGAACGGTTTATGCAAATTTGACGGGCGGGTTTCGGCTACTTTGTGGGGGTGGTTTATGCAAATGAAGGGCGTGGTTTCGACTACTTTGTGGGAACGGTTTATGCAAATTGGTTCAGACTACTTTGTGGGAGTGGGTTATGCAAATTTGATGGGCGTGGTTTCGACTACTTTGTTTGGGTGGTTCATGCAAATGAAGAGCGTGGTTTCGACTACTTTGTGGGAACGGTTTATGCAAATTTGATGGGCGTGGTTTCGACTACTTTGTGGGGGTGGTTCATGCAAATGAAGGGCGTGGTTTCGACTACTTTGTGGGAACGGTTTATGCAAATTTGATGGGCGTGGTTTTGACTACTTTGTGGGGGTGGTTAATGCAAATGAAGGGGAGTGGTTCCGACTACTTTGTGGGTTAGGGTTATACAAATTTGATAGGCGTGGTTTCGACTACTTTGTGGGAGGGGTTTATGCAAATGAAGGGGAGTGGTTCTGACTACTTTGTGGGGGTGGTTTATGCAAATTAGTGGGCGTGGTTTCGACTACTTTGTGGGGGTGGTGCAAATGCATACCACGCCCCTTCATTTGAATAAACAACTCCCACAAATCAGCCGGGGGAAAAAAGGGGAGGCGGGGCTTAGGTTTGAAAGAGGCGGGTCTTACAAAAGGGGGGAAGGCGGGGCTTAGGTTTGACAGAGGCCTAAGTTAGCGAGAAAAGTCGTGAAAGTCACTTTGACGCGCGACAACGCGCCAACGATAAAACATCACGGTCCGACGTTCGGATATGTCGGAGAGCTAGCCGAGACGAACGGTTCGGTGTCTCGGACGCACGCCTCCGACAGTCGTACAAAACGTCCTTCACTTTGGCTGTGTGCATGGGAGACCTCATAGACACATAGGCCCTCATTTATCAATTGAGTGTAAAATCTGCCCCAAATTCGAGTGTAGGTTTCGTAGTACACCCACGTCGAGTCGGCATTTACAAAGTGATCGCAGACAGCTGATCCTTCCTTAATTTCGTTCGGACGTTTATAAATGTGACGGCTGAAATCTATCTGGCACGCCCTATGAAATCAAGCCTCGCCCTCGTTTTTGCGACATGAACAACTGCAGTACGACCTTGGAAACCATAGTTACATGACGAAAGTAGCCTATCTTAAATAAATAAAGAAAGAACACCTGTATGAATTAAATAAAGCTGTAGCTGTAGTACCCTGTCTGTTTCTCCTCTCGCCTCGCTTGCCTTGCTGCCCACACACACGCACACACATACGGGCCGTGGCCCAGTCAGTTTAGAGCTGGCCCAACTTTGAGCCTTAATTGTGCATGCAAATTTCTGGTTATTAAACCACAGCATGCAAGCCGCCTTTGTTTTAAAATGGTTCCCCAAACCGTTCACAGTTCACAGTTCACTATCGGCCGGGGATGCCCCCCCCCCCCCCATGCTAATTTGCCCAGTCAATCATTTGATCCGTGCTACGCGCCTGCCATGTGTTGTTAGTTGTTGTAGCCTATATTAAATTATTAAAGTATTTATTCATTTAATATAGCCTTATTTAAGGTTTATCCTTAAAACGACGAGATGTAACTCGAGAAAGACATGGCTGTAGAATTGCACTATACTATAGCCTACCCGTTGGTTGGTAGACTTGACTATAGCAGCATGCACTCTCGATCCAGTTAACTATTCCAGGAGGGGGGGGGGGGGGCACCGGCATGCGCTCATGCAAAACACTGTTTAAATGGCTTAAGCATCAAAACTTGCAACATTGTTTTAATTGCGCGATTTTAACTGCTTGTAAAGTTGGTAATCTCCTACCAATTTCATATGACACAAAGACACATCGTTGATGTATTCCTTTCCTTTTTTTTTTTTTTTTTCTTTACATTTAGCCCATATACATACCTATACAGTTTTATATAAACATTTTAGGAGTGAATACATATGTTTCGATGCCTGTGACAGCCTCTCAGCTGGTCAAACAATGCTGCTCCGCTGTTCTACGACAAAAAACAGGTGAGGACAAAGCGTACGACAGCTCCCGACCAGACGTGAGTTTTGTCTTGGCACAAGATCATTTTCAATCTTTGGCGCAAATCGTAAATGCCGAAAATTGCGGTAATTTCGGCGTACACCCATATTTTGGCGTACGCACGGTTGATACATGAGGGCCATAGACTCTAACAGCATCCAGGCTGAAAAAGTGAAACGAGACCGCGCCTCCTAGAAAGGTCGCCCGAGGACGTCCTTATAGATCCACGCGTGCGTCTCCGGGAGCTCTACAACATATCCGAAAATCTGACCGGAAGGCCTCACCGTCGTGGCGTTCTAGTGAAGCAAAGGTTTTACGTTCACGTGCGCCTACGCCGACGATCGTAACTCTGTTCGGGATGGGCCGAACACCTCTGCGATCGCGGCGACAAGCCGATCGTCGTGATGGTCTGTGTTTTTTTCTGCAACCTCGGGAACCTCAAATCTGACCCGAGGCCTAGCGTTGCAGTGTAGTTCCCTTTATCGGACGCTTGTAAGAGTCCCACAAAGTCGAGACCAACTCCATTTTATTCGTCATGTCCTGAATATGGATATTCGGGGGTGTTGGGTATTTAAAAAAATATCCTTCACCCCATTTGTAAGGCATTTGGCCCAAAGGTCAGCGTGGCTGACCTTTGACCTTTGCAAACGTTGTGGAAAGCCCAGACCGGCTCCATTGGATTCGGCACACTCTAAATATGAAGAGTGTGCGAAGAATAGGGTTAGGGAACATGTTTTAAAGGTTTGTTTTGTGTATTTCACACTTCTGTGGAGAGGAGAGGAGAGGAGGGAGAGGAGAGGCAGTCTTTTGGCGGACCTTTGACCTTTGCAAACGTCGTGGAAAGCCCAGACCGGCGCCATTGGATTCGGCATGCTCTTAATATGAACAATATGTCTAGTGTGTGAAGAATAACATTAATGAACATGTTGTGTTTTGTGTTTGGTCTGTTCACTCAAAAAGAGAGGAGAGCAGAGGAGGGGAGAGGCAGAGGCCTCCATTCATCTCACTGCCCATGTAATATCTATATCTGGCCACAGAGTGGGTGTGGCGCTGTTCTGAATTTCACTCCCAAATTACTCTTCTTCTCCAGTTTCTCTGACTTCCTGTGTGTGTGTGTCAGAAGACAGCAACAGAGGCAACAGAGACACAGGAGGAACACACCCATGACTGCCAGTACCACCACTACAACCTACCCATGCCCCACCTGCAATAAAACATGTAATTCCAGGATTGGACTCTTTAGCCACCAAAGAACTCACCGTTAAGGACATAAGTGGACGTCATCATTGGATTCGATGGACAACCATCAGCAAGTAAGTAAGTGTGTGTGTGTGTGTGTGTGTGTGTGTGTGTGTGTGTGTGTGTGTGTGTGTTATGTCTGTAATTTACTTTGGTAAAATGTTTGCATCTACATGTGCTGTGCATGTCATGTCGTATTTATGTTAATTGTAACATGCTTGTTTTATTGTATTGTTTATAGTTTTCACGGTGAATTTGGAGGATCCACAAGTCTTCAAATAAATCAGTTTCAAGGAAACCACTTGTGTCTGTCTGTCCTCGGAGGGAGTTACACATATAATATGTGTATGCTCAGTTAGCTTTTATAAACGTGAAAACAGACTGCGCTGCTGTCTAGTCATGTGCAAACCATTGTGATGTTGCATTACCTACGTTTACTGGTGACCCCCTGGAAATCCCCCAAGGGCCCCTGGGGGTCACCGGACCCCGAATTGAGACGCACTGGCATGCATTCTAAGCATTTATGATCAGTTAGCTTTTATAAATGTCATTTTAAACGTGAAAACAGACTGCGCTGCTGTCTAGTCTGTCTGTCTGTCTGTCTGTCTGTCTAAAATAGCAGACCTACAAGCTCGTAGCGCGGCACCGAGTGCCGTGCTACGAGCTTGTAGATCTGCTATTTTTGGGGGCCACTGGCTGTCTGTCTGTCTGGCTGTCTGTCTGTCTGTCTGTCTGTCTGTCTTGTCTGTCTAAAATAGCAGACCTACAAGCTCGTAGCGCGGCACTCGGTGCCGCGCTACGAGCTTGTAGATCTGCTATTTTTGGGGGCCTCTGTCTGTCTGTCTGTCTGTCTGTCTAAAATAGCAGACCTACAAGCTTTTTCTTTTGTACAACTTGACCTATGTTTCTTCTTCTTATTGGGGAGATGGAGGCAGATCCTGTGGAAATACGCGCAGCTGGAGGGGCTCTCACTTTTTCCCCCTTGTTTCTTTTTTGTTTGCTAACGTTTATCCGTTTGAAATCAGCAGCTTTCTAGTGAACGTGCTGGCGGTTTGAAAGCTGGAGACAGAATGACTTTTCATAGTATGATTCTGTGCAGGGGAATATACGTTGTTTCATGGCACAAAACACTGATCTCCACCATAGTCACCCTCCGTTGAGACGAAGCCCGTCATTTCATGTTGCTGCTTGAGGGTGACTCAGAGCACAAGGAATTTACAAGCACACTTCCTGATCGTTTTTTTTTTTTTTTTTTTTACCTTTTTAGTGTCACCGCTGCTTTTAAAAATGGCCACTGCTGTTAAACATGTGTAATATGTGCACATGCTCACAATGCGCACACAAATTACACACATGTTCAAACACAAGGCATGTTTGTCTCCAGCTTTCTAAATGTCCATCCTGACTGAAGCCCAAGAGTTCCTAATAATACCCAATCTCAGGGTCCCAAAAGAGCTACAATTCCTGGGTGGACGTTCTTCCTTACCTGTGGAAACCTTGCTTCGACTACAGGGGCTTAATAATCTAGGATTGCAGATTTTAGGGAACTAAAATTGGCTAGTGTTAATGTTTCATTGTTGGAAATCCAACACGTACGAGCGGCGCACGTCTAGAAATAATATAGGTGGATGCAACTCATTTTTGTACATAAAAGTGCCATCTCTTTTTAAGTCTTCCAAGCGTTCTTTCCAAGTGAAATGCATCCTGGTACGTGGCGGGTCACTTCAGGCGGCTTGACCAGAGCATCCTGGTACGTGGCGGGTCACTTCAGGCGGCTTGACCAGAGCATCCTGGTACGTGGCGGGTCACTTCAGGCGGCTTGACCAGAGCATAGGATAAAGACGCACAACGTTCTTGTGTCACGGTAGTCTATCACAACATGTAGCCATGTGCCCCCATCAAGGCATGTTACCAAAAACGTGTTCAACATGCATGAACTTTTGTGTCTTTCATCACTTTTTTTTTTTTTTTCAGATAGAAAACATATATATATATCAGACTGGTATCCATTCTGTCGCTTTGCAACGGAACTTTAAATGTTTTTGTAGGCATTGTTTTTTAAAAGCTCTGAGCCAAGCGGTCGGGTGACTATACGTGAAAACGGGAAGGAGAAAGGCCAATCGGTTGGCTTGGAGATGGAGCTCGTCTCCAGAAGATTAAGGAAAAAACAAACAAAAAAAAACTTTACTGAATTACGTAGGTTAAAATGTAGTTGTATAGTATTGTTATTTCAATAGAATTGTCTTATTTTACCTCTCATTATTGTAAAGTAACATAGTAAATAATTATAAGGAAGACAACATATGTTTATTTTGTAAAGAAGTTACAGAATCTTATTGAACATAACCGTACTGTTTACCATTCCTCAACCATGACTTGATTCGCTGTCACTTTGTTGGAGGGTGTGATAGGGTAGCTTTGATAGGATAGTGACTGGTGTTCTGTTATCTCCAACGTCTCAGTATGTCCACGATGGACATATCATAGTAGAGCTATGATCTTAGCAGTATTGACTTCTGAAAATGTGACATTTTAATGGGAGAATAACAATGGGGGAAATCACCACAAAGTCACGCTAATACAGCAAGGATCAGGAGTCCATAAGGACACTAAAATGTAAGTCTAGGTCATTAATATAGCCAGCCTAACAGACTCAAGACTCAAGGTGCTGTGGCTGGACACTGGTTCAGAAGCGATGAAGATGAAACGTTCATCAAAGAGTAGCCTTAGATATAGTGAAGGCGAACACAATAAGCTCAAAGTGGGTCTTGTTTTCCAAATGGTCATGAATTAAACTCACTTTCTTTTAATTAGTATTTTTTTAATGGGCTTTTTTGTAATAGAAAGCCTCTCAGTATTTAAATAAAGTTACTGTCTGTCACACAACGCAAGACTTAATAGAGCAGACGAGATCCTGTTAGTGACTGTGCCAGTTCAAAACATTTTAATCTCATCCATTCACACATGTATTTTTACATAACTATTCTCCAGAAATGATATCTTGTGAATTTTTATCAATGATAAAAAAAAACATCAAATTGTTTCATATCAACTACAGCTAAATCGGGTTCTTCCAACACTTATATATCATCTTCGAGGAGCATTATAATGGATGGTTTATAAATTCATAACAGATGGGCCGTAGGGATCCATTAGTTGGCAGCAGCTATGTACACTGTAAAAGAAAAAAGCTGCTGTTTAAAAAGAATATATTTTTATGATACCCCATTTGCATGAGTAAACTGGCTGAATGGCTGGACGTGTTCACATGCCAGTGCATGATGGGGGAGCTGGTTTCATCATTATGTCTTGCTTAGGGCTGCAACACTTCCATGTCATCGATTACAAATATATATTAAGAATCAATCCCTATATTTGGGGCATGTCATTATTGGTGAAGTAAAAAAAAAAAAAAAAGTAACAAAGTATGTTTCACTATTTTTGCCTGACACTGTTGTGCAACAAAGTAGAAAATGACACTTAAAGGATGCATTTAGACATTTTCAACCTATCTTCATATAAGTGGTACTCACTAATGCTTATTATAAAATTGCACCATTTTTGTCTACTCTGCCTGTGTCTCAGAGAAGGGCTGTGGACAGTTCAGAAACCCGCCAATCAGTGACATCATCAATGGGGAATCCAAGTTAATAGAAATTGCAGGCTTCATATTCCTGAATTATTTGCATGCTATAATGGAAGCCATTGTTCTTGCGTTAATAAAAAACAAAATAAAACATTTGTTGTTTGAAAGAAAAAGAGTACAGTACAGTACAGTACAGTACAGCACCACTCACTTCAAACATATCATGAGCGTTAGTGAGGACCAATTATAATATGTAGATAGGTTGAAAATGGGTGAAGTCGTCCTTTAAGTATTTAATTGACTTGTTGATGTGTAAAATTGATTTAAATGTCTATAACAAAAAAATGCATTTTGATTAGCAAAGAGTAATCGCTAAGACTAAAGGATAGTTGCAGCCCTAGTCCTGTGTACTGTATATCTGCCTTCTGTAGCCAGTGGTGCATAGCCTCCACAATGCTACCATGCTATCTAGCTATATCACACCCCTCAACATCTTTGCTGGTCTGCCTATCCCTTTGTACAGTCATGTAAAAAACAAAAAACATAGTAATTGTAAGACCGATGTGTACTGTACGTGTGTGTTTTTCTTTGTTTTTATTCAAGGGACGGGAGGTGTGTTTGAGGTGTGCATTGTTTGGGGGTGGGGGGGCTGGGGTTTGATCACTGTGTTATTTTCTCATAGTGTCATTTAGACCATGTTGAGTGTTTTGTGTATTTTCTGTGTAGTGGACTTCTTGCTGAGTCTGCGTCTAGCGCAGCCATAGTTTCATATTGATGTGTGTGTAGTACCTCTAATCCACCACAACTAGCAAAGTCCTTATTCTGCTAACGTGCATTTTAATAATATTTTTGTTTTGTTTTTTTCTTTCTTTTGTTTTTTTACTAAAAGAGAAAGAAAGCTACACATGTTATGTTCAGATTTTAATCACCTTTTATCCAAGTTCAAAAACACTGCTCTTTTTGTCTTATTGAAGTTGTATTATGTAGAGAAATAAATATGAGATAAAAAGCCAGCTGATATCAAAATTGCCAAACAAAAAGCTTTGGATGTAAACTTGAACTACAAAGGAACGCTTGGTTTTGACTGTGAGGTTGGTGAGAACGCTGCAGGGGGAGGAACGCTTATCTGTGTAACACTGGTGTGTGTTACAGTACCTAAAGCAGTGTTACACATCGCAGGGCCGGCGCTGGTACAGGTCAGGATAACATACAGCCAGGCACACTACAGTGGAAACCTGTTTACAATCCGTTTACAGAGGTACGTGTTTGGCCTTTTACCCAAACTGTTGTTTTTAATCTGGGATCCGTGTTTTATAAGACCTTACATGTGGCAAAAAAACAAACAAACAAACACACACAGAGATAACTCGAATGCCAAAATCACTAACATGGTAAGAGAGATTGAATCGACATACTTTTAAAGCTGCTTTTTATGAAATGTCAACATCCACATAGTTGCTTCCAAGATGAGCCTGAGAGGCACATTCATTGTTTACTCTACTGTGGTAGTGTCTCTGTTATGACACTGTACAATATCACTGGTCACCTCCTCAATTAGTTTTACCTTCCATCTTGAGAAGCACTTTGTTATATAATGTTGATACCAGGCTAGTATCCAGTTACTATTTGAAATGGACTTGTTTTGCTTCTTCTCAGCTGGTCATTTTAGACTGGAGCAGATAGCGTTATCTCATATGGGTGAGACTACACCCATTTGGCCTTCCAGGAAGACCACATCCAACTGTGAAATGAATTGAAAAGGGTTTCAATGAAGGATTTACACTGGCCTGGACATACTAACACTATATGTAGTGACCTCATACAAAGATGGCTGTTAAGCCTCTGGATGTTGAAGAGGACTCGTAGGTTTTGAGCTATTCTGAACACAAACTGACAGTGCAACTTCTCTACTGTACTAAAAAATAAAGTAAAACTGATCCCCCCCTCCCCAACTTTATTATTTTTGCAGTTATCTGTAAATTGCAGAAATTACCTCTTGAAGTTCTTACTACTACTCATAAAAAGAATTATGTCATCCTTGTCGTCTCAGCACTTTAAAATAATTTGTGTTCATAAGCAACAGGAAAAACATTATAGTAGCACACTTCCAAGTACATACAAAATACATCAAGTTAATGCCTTTTTCAATGGTCTGGCTGGAAAAGAAATACTCAGTGGATGAATTCTGTGTTGTTACTATGCCAATGTAATCTATCATGGGGAAGAGAGGAAAGGAAAAGCACAAATGAAAAAGAGAACACAGTTCTTCTGGTGTCTTCTATCATATCTACTGTATCTATCTATATCTATCTATCTACCTATCTACCTATCTACCTATCTATCTATCTATCTATCTAACCATGTCTCTTCTTGTTCTTCAACCTTTAGGGCCAAAATCCATTGAAATGTTTTAGTCCTGTCAGATGTATATCGTAAACTGTTCAATTACGAAATGGAAAATAAAATCTATTTTAAAGATCAACGCATTGTGACGTTTTTGTCCCATATACTGTATTCATGGTGTTTATTGATTCCATAGGAGGGGCTAGCACCCCTCAAAGCTGTATATAGGAGGGGCTAGCTCCCCTTAAAGCTGTTTATAGGAGGGGCTAGTGCCCCTAAAGCTGTTTATAGGAGGGGCTAGCTCCCCTCAAAGCTGTATATAGGAGGGGCTAGCACCCTCAAAGCTGTATATAGGAGGGGCTAGCACCCTCAAAGCTGTATATAGGAGGGGCTAGCTCCCCTTAAAGCTGTTTATAGGAGGGGCTAGTGCCCCTGAAAGCTGTTTATAGGAGGGGCTAGCTCCCCTCAAAGCTGTATACTGTTTATGCATGCCATGATTTTTTCCAATATCTCCTACTGTATTACTGTCTGGGGCCAAACCAATCACATCACTTTATAAACAAACACTGAAAATAATAGATAAAAAAACAATGAAATGGCATCTACAAGCTCATAGCGCGCCACCGAGTGGCGCGCTACGAGCTTGTAGATCTGCTATTTAAAACCTTTGCTTCTTTAGAACGCCACAACGGTAAGGCCCTCCGGTCTGATTATCGGATATGTTATAGAGCTCCACGAGACGCACGTGTGGAACTGTAGTACGTCCTCGGGCGACCTTTCTAGTCGACATGGCGCGCAAACGTTCCACTACACCGAGTGGCGCGCTACGAGCTTGTAGATCTGCTATTTAAAACCTTTGCTTCTGTAGAACGCCACAACGGTAAGGCCTTCCGGTCTGATTATCGGATATGTTATAGAGCTCCCAGAGACGCACGCGTGGAACTGTAGTACATCCTCGGGCGACCTTTCTAGTCGACATGGCACGCGCGAACGTTCCACTACACCGAGTGGCGCGCTACGAGCTTGTAGATCTGCTATTTAAAACCTTTGCTTCTGTAGAACGCCACAACGGTAAGGCCTTCCGGTCTGATTATCGGATATGTTATAGAGCTCCCAGAGACGCACGCGTGGAACTGTAGTACATCCTCGGACGACCTTTCTAGTCGACATGGCACGCGCGAACGTTCCACTACACCGAGTGGCGCGCTACGAGCTTGTAGATCTGCTATTTAAAACCTTTGCTTCTTTAGAACGCCACAACGGTAAGGCCCTCCGGTCTGATTATCGGATATGTTATAGAGCTCCCAGAGACGCACGCGTGGAACTGTAGTACGTCCTCGGGCGACCTTTCTAGTCGACATGGCGCGCGCGAACGTTCCACTACACCGAGTGGCGCGCTACGAGCTTGTAGGTCTGCTATTTTAGACAGACAGACAGACAGACAGACAAGACAGATTGTTAGACAGACAGACAGACAGACAGACAAGACAGATTGTTAGACAGACAGACAGACAGACAGACAGACAGTGGCAGACAGACAATAGTAGACAATAGCGCGGCACCGGGTGCCGCACTACGAGCTTGTAGGTCTGCTATTTTGCTAGGGGGAACAACATATTTTCAGATGGGGGTCGGAGGCCAATTACATATCATTTTTGGGGTCCTTGGCATGAAATATTGAGCACCACTAATACAGAAATCATAGGTATAGGTCAGAATTTAGAAGACTTTTTTTATTTTGACGTCAGGCCTAAATGGGTTAAACTGTGAGTACATAAATGTGAAGAGATTATATCAATGAACCCTGAGGATGTACAGTAGGCTGTATACTTGTCCTTAATGTAGATGCAGTAATGCTCCTATCTGGTCACCAGAGGCCAGTCTATGGACGGATACTATCATGTTCTCCCTAGTACTATTCAGCATTGGTGTTATGTTAAGGGCCATTCTCACTGTGCACTTTAACTACAACTATAATATCTATAACAAGAGACTGTTTTCACGTTTAAAATGTCATTTATAAAAGCTGACTGAATACAATTGTTTAGAATCTATACCAGTGCTTCTCAATTCGGGGTCCGGTGACCCCCAGGGGCCATTGGGGGTTGTCCAGGGGGTCCCCAGTAAACGTAGGTAATGCAACATCACAATGGTTTGAACACGACTAGACAGCAGCACAGTCTGTTTTCACATTTAAAGTGACATTTATAAAAGCTAACTGAGCATAAATGCTTAGAATGTATTATTTACAAACACACAACTTGTGTGTTTGTAAATGAATCAATCAAGTGACTCGCTGAGTGTCTGACCGACTGACTCTCTGTCTGTCTGTCTGTCAGTCGGAATGACCTTTGACCTGACCTGTCCTGTGGGGACCGTGTCTGCTCTCTGGGGAAATAGGAGGTGACATCATGCAGTGTTGTGTTTTTGGCAGCAAACTCATTTCAGTCCCTTGAATAGTTTTCATTTAGTCACATTTTAGTCACCTGGAATGTTTGAGTGTTTTAGGTAATGCCTCTGTGTGTGTGTGGTGCTGTCATATTATATGTGTAACTCCCTCCGAGCACAGACAGACACAAGTGGTTTCCTTGAAAGTGATTTATTTGAAGACTTGTGGATCCTCCAAATTCACCGTGAAAACTATAAACAATACAATAAAACAAGCACGTTACAATTAACATAAATACGACATGACATGCACAGCATGTAGATGCAAACATTTTACCAAAGTAAAATACAGACATAAAACAAATACCTCGTTGGCTGCGTGCAAATAACAAAGAAGGGAATCTCTTCAGTCTTAGGTCCTTATAACCTTTCTTATGACAGTCTCTTGTAACTTAGTCTCTGTGTGTGACCAGTGCAAACGGAGCTGCTGCACCCTGCTGCTGCTAGCTGCTTGTGGCTTGATTAATTAATTGCTTACACAAAAAAATTATGAACTTCTTCATTAAACAATGAAACTATATCACCTATAGTGGCAACGGTTACAATATGAATGTGTTTAAATGCCAGTGTAGCTGGTTCACACACACACACACACAATGCAGCAGGCATTGGACAACCTGACAGCCACCGACCTGGCAACCCTGAATGAGCCAATCAGCTGCCAGTCTCTGGTGTGTGTGAGAGAGAGAGTCCTCACAAGTACTGTTAAACAAACTCTACCCTAACGTCAAAGTACATTAAAACACTTTTTCCTTTCCAAAACAAACACAACGTACATTATGACAATATTTCACCCTTTGCATTGGTAAAATAGACTTTATTTTTTTGTCTTCCCTTCCAAAAAAACAAAAAGATAAAATGACCCAAAATCCATGGTTAAGAGTATTCCACGATGGCTCAGTGGTTTGGGCAGCTGCCTATGGTGCCTGCCAGAGGACGCTGGTTCGAGTCAAGATTCGTGACCTCGGACCAAGGACTAAGGATCCAGAATAAATAAATCAAAATAAATCACTCTTTACCTTTTGGTCAAGTAAATGTACTATTGGAATGTATTTTGGCGGACATAATCCAAGATAATCCACTGTCAATTTGTAACAGTCAGCAGTGCCAGTTGGTGCCACAGGGTGGTGCACTGCTCCCTTTTGTTTTGCTTTGTGTAGAAGATCTGACGTCAATTCCAGCTCTTGCTATAGATAGCAAGGGGGCAGGCAGGCTTTCCAACGTTGAAGCTCTGGGTCCTAGTGGTAGGAGGAGGGACTACAGGCGGACCCGTGGATTCATGACCGGGAAACCCCGTGCAGCTGGGCTTTAACGTTGAGCGCTCGGTTGCCCTACGTCACTCAGGACCTCAAAGTTGAGGTCCTGGGAGGGACTTCCGGCAGTCTTCCGGGTGCTTCAAAACGCCACTGAGCAACTTCCACTGACATGAATAGCTGGGGGGGCGGAGCTTCGCGCTAGTTCAGTCTCTATTATATATATACTCTATGATAGATAGACATGACATGACATGATGTGTGTCAAACAATTGTCACACATGGATGGATGATTAGCCGTGTTTATTTATTTATTTCCGGGGGGAATGAATGAATGAATGAATGACTAACCCTGTAAAACCCGGATTAATTTCTACTTGCAAAAAAACGATTTCAACCTTACTACTACTTTTTACTACTAGGACTTATCAGAGGAAATCATGTAAAATACCTTTTAGTCAACAAGTCAAAAGTCAAGACAAGGACTAAGGACTAAGGATAAATCAATCCCGGCCCCTCCATAGGGCCGGGGGTCCGCGGAGGGGGTCCGCCGGGGGTCCGCGGAGGGGGTCCGCGGGGGTCCCCGGCCCTATCTCGGCCGTCCCTTGTCCGTTTCGGACGGGGGGAATCTCGTTCGAACCGGGCCGCCGTCCCGGACGCGCTCCCGGGGCTCTCGCGGTGGCAATAGTTGGAAATGACACGTCCACCAAGGGGAAACCTTGACCAGGCTATGGTGAGTATGCCAGTATGGCCACTATATGCGTGTACTATGTTGGCAGCAGTGCTCCGTTCACGTTTGTTTATTATATTAGTGCTGTCTACCGTTATACCTGGCTTAATATGGTCAATACTGACTCAGTCTAAAATATGCTTTGGCGGCCCCCCCCACCTCCTCTTGCTATAGACAGACATGACTTGACATGACATGACATGACATGATGTGTGTCAAACAATTGTCACACATGGATGGATGATTAGCCTTGTTTATTTATTTATTTCCGGGGGGAATGAATGAATGAATGAATGAATGAATGAATAAATGAATAAATGAATAAATGAATAAATGAATAAATGAATAAATGAATAAATGAATAAATAAATGGATGGATGGATGGATGGATGGATGAATCATATATTCCCGGGGGCATTTCTCTCCAGGTGAGGACAATGCCATCCAGTCAACCAAATATGGATGTCAGACGATCAGGCATCATCTCGTATGTATTACTTCTACTACTACTACTACTACACACACCCAAACACGCAAATGAAGGGGCATGGTTCCGGCTACTTTGTGGGATTATCTTATGCAAATGAAGGTGCGTGGTATGCAAATGAAGGGGCATGGTATGCAAATTAAGGGGCATGGTATGCAAATGAAGGGGAGTGGTATGCAAATGAAGGGCGTGTTTCGGCTACTTTGTGGGATTAGTTTATGCAAATTAAGGGGCGTGGTATGCAAATGAAGGGGCGTGGTATGCAAATGAAGGGGCATGGTATGCAAATGAAGGGGAGTGGTATGCAAATGAAGGGCGTGTGTCGGCTACTTTGTGGGATTCGTTTATGCAAATGAAGGTGCGTGGTATGCAAATGAAGGGGAGTGGTATGCAAATGAAGGGGAGTGGTATGCAAATGAAGGGCATGTTTCGGCTACTTTGTGGTATTAGTTTATGCAAATGAAGGGGTGTGGTATGCAAATGAAGGGGTGTGGTATGCAAATGAAGGGGCGTGGTATGCAAATGAATAGGAGTGGTATGCAAATGAATGGGAGTGGTATGCAAATGAAGGTGCATGGTATGCAAATGAAGGGGCATGGTATGCAAATGAAGGGGAGTGGTATGCAAATGAAGGGGAGTGGTATGCAAATGAAGGGGAGTGGTATGCAAATGAAGAGGAGTGGTATGCAAATGAAGGGCATGTTTCGGCTACTTTGTGGGATTAGTTTATGCAAATGAAGGGCGTGGTTTCGACTACTTTGTGGGAACGGTTTATGCAAATTTGATGGGCGTGGTTTCGACTACCTTTGTGGGAACGGTTTATGCAAATTTGACGGGCGTGTTTCGGCTACTTTGTGTGGGTGGTTTATGCAAATGAAGGGCGTGGTTTTGACTACTTTGTGGGAACGGTTTATGCAAATTTGACGGGCGTGTTTCGGCTACTTTGTGGGGGTGGTTTATGCAAATGAAGGGCGTGGTTTCGACTACTTTGTGGGAACGGTTTATGCAAATTTGATGGGCGTGGTTTCGACTACTTTGTGGGGGTGGTTCATGCAAATGAAGGGCGTGGTTTCGGCTACTTTGTGGGAACGGTTAATGCAAATTCGACGGGCGTGGTTTCGACTACTTTGTGGGGGTGGTTCATGCAAATGAAGGGCGTGGTTTCGATCACTTTGTGGGAACGGTTTATGCAAATTTGATGGGCGTGGTTTCGACTACTTTGTGGGGGTGGTTCATGCAAATGAAGGGCGTGGTTTCGACTACTTTGTGGGAACGGTTTATGCAAATTTGACGGGCGTGTTTCGGCTACTTTGTGGGGGTGGTTCATGCAAATGAAGGGCGTGGTTTGGACTACTTTGTGGGAACGGTTTATGCAAATTTGACGGGCGTGGTTTGGACTACTTTGTGGGGGTGGTTCATGCAAATGAAGGGCGTGGTTTCGACTACTTTGTGGGAACGGTTTATGCAAATTTGATGGGCGTGGTTTCGACTACTTTGTGGGAACGGTTTATGCAAATTTGATGGGCGTGGTTTCGACTACTTTGTGGGGGTGGTTCATGCAAATGAAGGGCGTGGTTTCGACTACTTTGTGGGAACGGTTTATGCAAATTTGACGGGCGTGTTTCGGCTACTTTGTGGGGGTGGTTTATGCAAATGAAGGGCGTGGTTTCGACTACTTTGTGGGAACGGTTTATGCAAATTGGTTCAGACTACTTTGTGGGAGTGGGTTATGCAAATTTGATGGGCGTGGTTTCGACTACTTTGTTTGGGTGGTTCATGCAAATGAAGAGCGTGGTTTCGACTACTTTGTGGGAACGGTTTATGCAAATTTGATGGGCGTGGTTTCGACTACTTTGTGGGAACGGTTTATGCAAATTTGATGGGCGTGGTTTCGACTACTTTGTGGGAACGGTTTATGCAAATTTGACGGGCGGGTTTCGGCTACTTTGTGGGGGTGGTTTATGCAAATGAAGGGCGTGGTTTCGACTACTTTGTGGGAACGGTTTATGCAAATTGGTTCAGACTACTTTGTGGGAGTGGGTTATGCAAATTTGATGGGCGTGGTTTCGACTACTTTGTTTGGGTGGTTCATGCAAATGAAGAGCGTGGTTTCGACTACTTTGTGGGAACGGTTTATGCAAATTTGATGGGCGTGGTTTCGACTACTTTGTGGGGGTGGTTCATGCAAATGAAGGGCGTGGTTTCGACTACTTTGTGGGAACGGTTTATGCAAATTTGATGGGCGTGGTTTTGACTACTTTGTGGGGGTGGTTAATGCAAATGAAGGGGAGTGGTTCCGACTACTTTGTGGGTTAGGGTTATACAAATTTGATAGGCGTGGTTTCGACTACTTTGTGGGAGGGGTTTATGCAAATGAAGGGGAGTGGTTCTGACTACTTTGTGGGGGTGGTTTATGCAAATTAGTGGGCGTGGTTTCGACTACTTTGTGGGGGTGGTGCAAATGCATACCACGCCCCTTCATTTGAATAAACAACTCCCACAAATCAGCCGGGGGAAAAAAGGGGAGGCGGGGCTTAGGTTTGAAAGAGGCGGGTCTTACAAAAGGGGGGAAGGCGGGGCTTAGGTTTGACAGAGGCCTAAGTTAGCGAGAAAAGTCGTGAAAGTCACTTTGACGCGCGACAACGCGCCAACGATAAAACATCACGGTCCGACGTTCGGATATGTCGGAGAGCTAGCCGAGACGAACGGTTCGGTGTCTCGGACGCACGCCTCCGACAGTCGTACAAAACGTCCTTCACTTTGGCTGTGTGCATGGGAGACCTCATAGACACATAGGCCCTCATTTATCAATTGAGTGTAAAATCTGCCCCAAATTCGAGTGTAGGTTTCGTAGTACACCCACGTCGAGTCGGCATTTACAAAGTGATCGCAGACAGCTGATCCTTCCTTAATTTCGTTCGGACGTTTATAAATGTGACGGCTGAAATCTATCTGGCACGCCCTATGAAATCAAGCCTCGCCCTCGTTTTTGCGACATGAACAACTGCAGTACGACCTTGGAAACCATAGTTACATGACGAAAGTAGCCTATCTTAAATAAATAAAGAAAGAACACCTGTATGAATTAAATAAAGCTGTAGCTGTAGTACCCTGTCTGTTTCTCCTCTCGCCTCGCTTGCCTTGCTGCCCACACACACGCACACACATACGGGCCGTGGCCCAGTCAGTTTAGAGCTGGCCCAACTTTGAGCCTTAATTGTGCATGCAAATTTCTGGTTATTAAACCACAGCATGCAAGCCGCCTTTGTTTTAAAATGGTTCCCCAAACCGTTCACAGTTCACAGTTCACTATCGGCCGGGGATGCCCCCCCCCCCCCCATGCTAATTTGCCCAGTCAATCATTTGATCCGTGCTACGCGCCTGCCATGTGTTGTTAGTTGTTGTAGCCTATATTAAATTATTAAAGTATTTATTCATTTAATATAGCCTTATTTAAGGTTTATCCTTAAAACGACGAGATGTAACTCGAGAAAGACATGGCTGTAGAATTGCACTATACTATAGCCTACCCGTTGGTTGGTAGACTTGACTATAGCAGCATGCACTCTCGATCCAGTTAACTATTCCAGGAGGGGGGGGGGGGGGCACCGGCATGCGCTCATGCAAAACACTGTTTAAATGGCTTAAGCATCAAAACTTGCAACATTGTTTTAATTGCGCGATTTTAACTGCTTGTAAAGTTGGTAATCTCCTACCAATTTCATATGACACAAAGACACATCGTTGATGTATTCCTTTCCTTTTTTTTTTTTTTTTTCTTTACATTTAGCCCATATACATACCTATACAGTTTTATATAAACATTTTAGGAGTGAATACATATGTTTCGATGCCTGTGACAGCCTCTCAGCTGGTCAAACAATGCTGCTCCGCTGTTCTACGACAAAAAACAGGTGAGGACAAAGCGTACGACAGCTCCCGACCAGACGTGAGTTTTGTCTTGGCACAAGATCATTTTCAATCTTTGGCGCAAATCGTAAATGCCGAAAATTGCGGTAATTTCGGCGTACACCCATATTTTGGCGTACGCACGGTTGATACATGAGGGCCATAGACTCTAACAGCATCCAGGCTGAAAAAGTGAAACGAGACCGCGCCTCCTAGAAAGGTCGCCCGAGGACGTCCTTATAGATCCACGCGTGCGTCTCCGGGAGCTCTACAACATATCCGAAAATCTGACCGGAAGGCCTCACCGTCGTGGCGTTCTAGTGAAGCAAAGGTTTTACGTTCACGTGCGCCTACGCCGACGATCGTAACTCTGTTCGGGATGGGCCGAACACCTCTGCGATCGCGGCGACAAGCCGATCGTCGTGATGGTCTGTGTTTTTTTCTGCAACCTCGGGAACCTCAAATCTGACCCGAGGCCTAGCGTTGCAGTGTAGTTCCCTTTATCGGACGCTTGTAAGAGTCCCACAAAGTCGAGACCAACTCCATTTTATTCGTCATGTCCTGAATATGGATATTCGGGGGTGTTGGGTATTTAAAAAAATATCCTTCACCCCATTTGTAAGGCATTTGGCCCAAAGGTCAGCGTGGCTGACCTTTGACCTTTGCAAACGTTGTGGAAAGCCCAGACCGGCTCCATTGGATTCGGCACACTCTAAATATGAAGAGTGTGCGAAGAATAGGGTTAGGGAACATGTTTTAAAGGTTTGTTTTGTGTATTTCACACTTCTGTGGAGAGGAGAGGAGAGGAGGGAGAGGAGAGGCAGTCTTTTGGCGGACCTTTGACCTTTGCAAACGTCGTGGAAAGCCCAGACCGGCGCCATTGGATTCGGCATGCTCTTAATATGAACAATATGTCTAGTGTGTGAAGAATAACATTAATGAACATGTTGTGTTTTGTGTTTGGTCTGTTCACTCAAAAAGAGAGGAGAGCAGAGGAGGGGAGAGGCAGAGGCCTCCATTCATCTCACTGCCCATGTAATATCTATATCTGGCCACAGAGTGGGTGTGGCGCTGTTCTGAATTTCACTCCCAAATTACTCTTCTTCTCCAGTTTCTCTGACTTCCTGTGTGTGTGTGTCAGAAGACAGCAACAGAGGCAACAGAGACACAGGAGGAACACACCCATGACTGCCAGTACCACCACTACAACCTACCCATGCCCCACCTGCAATAAAACATGTAATTCCAGGATTGGACTCTTTAGCCACCAAAGAACTCACCGTTAAGGACATAAGTGGACGTCATCATTGGATTCGATGGACAACCATCAGCAAGTAAGTAAGTGTGTGTGTGTGTGTGTGTGTGTGTGTGTGTGTGTGTGTGTGTGTGTGTGTTATGTCTGTAATTTACTTTGGTAAAATGTTTGCATCTACATGTGCTGTGCATGTCATGTCGTATTTATGTTAATTGTAACATGCTTGTTTTATTGTATTGTTTATAGTTTTCACGGTGAATTTGGAGGATCCACAAGTCTTCAAATAAATCAGTTTCAAGGAAACCACTTGTGTCTGTCTGTCCTCGGAGGGAGTTACACATATAATATGTGTATGCTCAGTTAGCTTTTATAAACGTGAAAACAGACTGCGCTGCTGTCTAGTCATGTGCAAACCATTGTGATGTTGCATTACCTACGTTTACTGGTGACCCCCTGGAAATCCCCCAAGGGCCCCTGGGGGTCACCGGACCCCGAATTGAGACGCACTGGCATGCATTCTAAGCATTTATGATCAGTTAGCTTTTATAAATGTCATTTTAAACGTGAAAACAGACTGCGCTGCTGTCTAGTCTGTCTGTCTGTCTGTCTGTCTGTCTAAAATAGCAGACCTACAAGCTCGTAGCGCGGCACCGAGTGCCGTGCTACGAGCTTGTAGATCTGCTATTTTTGGGGGCCACTGGCTGTCTGTCTGTCTGGCTGTCTGTCTGTCTGTCTGTCTGTCTGTCTTGTCTGTCTAAAATAGCAGACCTACAAGCTCGTAGCGCGGCACTCGGTGCCGCGCTACGAGCTTGTAGATCTGCTATTTTTGGGGGCCTCTGTCTGTCTGTCTGTCTGTCTGTCTAAAATAGCAGACCTACAAGCTTTTTCTTTTGTACAACTTGACCTATGTTTCTTCTTCTTATTGGGGAGATGGAGGCAGATCCTGTGGAAATACGCGCAGCTGGAGGGGCTCTCACTTTTTCCCCCTTGTTTCTTTTTTGTTTGCTAACGTTTATCCGTTTGAAATCAGCAGCTTTCTAGTGAACGTGCTGGCGGTTTGAAAGCTGGAGACAGAATGACTTTTCATAGTATGATTCTGTGCAGGGGAATATACGTTGTTTCATGGCACAAAACACTGATCTCCACCATAGTCACCCTCCGTTGAGACGAAGCCCGTCATTTCATGTTGCTGCTTGAGGGTGACTCAGAGCACAAGGAATTTACAAGCACACTTCCTGATCGTTTTTTTTTTTTTTTTTTTTACCTTTTTAGTGTCACCGCTGCTTTTAAAAATGGCCACTGCTGTTAAACATGTGTAATATGTGCACATGCTCACAATGCGCACACAAATTACACACATGTTCAAACACAAGGCATGTTTGTCTCCAGCTTTCTAAATGTCCATCCTGACTGAAGCCCAAGAGTTCCTAATAATACCCAATCTCAGGGTCCCAAAAGAGCTACAATTCCTGGGTGGACGTTCTTCCTTACCTGTGGAAACCTTGCTTCGACTACAGGGGCTTAATAATCTAGGATTGCAGATTTTAGGGAACTAAAATTGGCTAGTGTTAATGTTTCATTGTTGGAAATCCAACACGTACGAGCGGCGCACGTCTAGAAATAATATAGGTGGATGCAACTCATTTTTGTACATAAAAGTGCCATCTCTTTTTAAGTCTTCCAAGCGTTCTTTCCAAGTGAAATGCATCCTGGTACGTGGCGGGTCACTTCAGGCGGCTTGACCAGAGCATCCTGGTACGTGGCGGGTCACTTCAGGCGGCTTGACCAGAGCATCCTGGTACGTGGCGGGTCACTTCAGGCGGCTTGACCAGAGCATAGGATAAAGACGCACAACGTTCTTGTGTCACGGTAGTCTATCACAACATGTAGCCATGTGCCCCCATCAAGGCATGTTACCAAAAACGTGTTCAACATGCATGAACTTTTGTGTCTTTCATCACTTTTTTTTTTTTTTTCAGATAGAAAACATATATATATATCAGACTGGTATCCATTCTGTCGCTTTGCAACGGAACTTTAAATGTTTTTGTAGGCATTGTTTTTTAAAAGCTCTGAGCCAAGCGGTCGGGTGACTATACGTGAAAACGGGAAGGAGAAAGGCCAATCGGTTGGCTTGGAGATGGAGCTCGTCTCCAGAAGATTAAGGAAAAAACAAACAAAAAAAAACTTTACTGAATTACGTAGGTTAAAATGTAGTTGTATAGTATTGTTATTTCAATAGAATTGTCTTATTTTACCTCTCATTATTGTAAAGTAACATAGTAAATAATTATAAGGAAGACAACATATGTTTATTTTGTAAAGAAGTTACAGAATCTTATTGAACATAACCGTACTGTTTACCATTCCTCAACCATGACTTGATTCGCTGTCACTTTGTTGGAGGGTGTGATAGGGTAGCTTTGATAGGATAGTGACTGGTGTTCTGTTATCTCCAACGTCTCAGTATGTCCACGATGGACATATCATAGTAGAGCTATGATCTTAGCAGTATTGACTTCTGAAAATGTGACATTTTAATGGGAGAATAACAATGGGGGAAATCACCACAAAGTCACGCTAATACAGCAAGGATCAGGAGTCCATAAGGACACTAAAATGTAAGTCTAGGTCATTAATATAGCCAGCCTAACAGACTCAAGACTCAAGGTGCTGTGGCTGGACACTGGTTCAGAAGCGATGAAGATGAAACGTTCATCAAAGAGTAGCCTTAGATATAGTGAAGGCGAACACAATAAGCTCAAAGTGGGTCTTGTTTTCCAAATGGTCATGAATTAAACTCACTTTCTTTTAATTAGTATTTTTTTAATGGGCTTTTTTGTAATAGAAAGCCTCTCAGTATTTAAATAAAGTTACTGTCTGTCACACAACGCAAGACTTAATAGAGCAGACGAGATCCTGTTAGTGACTGTGCCAGTTCAAAACATTTTAATCTCATCCATTCACACATGTATTTTTACATAACTATTCTCCAGAAATGATATCTTGTGAATTTTTATCAATGATAAAAAAAAACATCAAATTGTTTCATATCAACTACAGCTAAATCGGGTTCTTCCAACACTTATATATCATCTTCGAGGAGCATTATAATGGATGGTTTATAAATTCATAACAGATGGGCCGTAGGGATCCATTAGTTGGCAGCAGCTATGTACACTGTAAAAGAAAAAAGCTGCTGTTTAAAAAGAATATATTTTTATGATACCCCATTTGCATGAGTAAACTGGCTGAATGGCTGGACGTGTTCACATGCCAGTGCATGATGGGGGAGCTGGTTTCATCATTATGTCTTGCTTAGGGCTGCAACACTTCCATGTCATCGATTACAAATATATATTAAGAATCAATCCCTATATTTGGGGCATGTCATTATTGGTGAAGTAAAAAAAAAAAAAAAAGTAACAAAGTATGTTTCACTATTTTTGCCTGACACTGTTGTGCAACAAAGTAGAAAATGACACTTAAAGGATGCATTTAGACATTTTCAACCTATCTTCATATAAGTGGTACTCACTAATGCTTATTATAAAATTGCACCATTTTTGTCTACTCTGCCTGTGTCTCAGAGAAGGGCTGTGGACAGTTCAGAAACCCGCCAATCAGTGACATCATCAATGGGGAATCCAAGTTAATAGAAATTGCAGGCTTCATATTCCTGAATTATTTGCATGCTATAATGGAAGCCATTGTTCTTGCGTTAATAAAAAACAAAATAAAACATTTGTTGTTTGAAAGAAAAAGAGTACAGTACAGTACAGTACAGTACAGCACCACTCACTTCAAACATATCATGAGCGTTAGTGAGGACCAATTATAATATGTAGATAGGTTGAAAATGGGTGAAGTCGTCCTTTAAGTATTTAATTGACTTGTTGATGTGTAAAATTGATTTAAATGTCTATAACAAAAAAATGCATTTTGATTAGCAAAGAGTAATCGCTAAGACTAAAGGATAGTTGCAGCCCTAGTCCTGTGTACTGTATATCTGCCTTCTGTAGCCAGTGGTGCATAGCCTCCACAATGCTACCATGCTATCTAGCTATATCACACCCCTCAACATCTTTGCTGGTCTGCCTATCCCTTTGTACAGTCATGTAAAAAACAAAAAACATAGTAATTGTAAGACCGATGTGTACTGTACGTGTGTGTTTTTCTTTGTTTTTATTCAAGGGACGGGAGGTGTGTTTGAGGTGTGCATTGTTTGGGGGTGGGGGGGCTGGGGTTTGATCACTGTGTTATTTTCTCATAGTGTCATTTAGACCATGTTGAGTGTTTTGTGTATTTTCTGTGTAGTGGACTTCTTGCTGAGTCTGCGTCTAGCGCAGCCATAGTTTCATATTGATGTGTGTGTAGTACCTCTAATCCACCACAACTAGCAAAGTCCTTATTCTGCTAACGTGCATTTTAATAATATTTTTGTTTTGTTTTTTTCTTTCTTTTGTTTTTTTACTAAAAGAGAAAGAAAGCTACACATGTTATGTTCAGATTTTAATCACCTTTTATCCAAGTTCAAAAACACTGCTCTTTTTGTCTTATTGAAGTTGTATTATGTAGAGAAATAAATATGAGATAAAAAGCCAGCTGATATCAAAATTGCCAAACAAAAAGCTTTGGATGTAAACTTGAACTACAAAGGAACGCTTGGTTTTGACTGTGAGGTTGGTGAGAACGCTGCAGGGGGAGGAACGCTTATCTGTGTAACACTGGTGTGTGTTACAGTACCTAAAGCAGTGTTACACATCGCAGGGCCGGCGCTGGTACAGGTCAGGATAACATACAGCCAGGCACACTACAGTGGAAACCTGTTTACAATCCGTTTACAGAGGTACGTGTTTGGCCTTTTACCCAAACTGTTGTTTTTAATCTGGGATCCGTGTTTTATAAGACCTTACATGTGGCAAAAAAACAAACAAACAAACACACACAGAGATAACTCGAATGCCAAAATCACTAACATGGTAAGAGAGATTGAATCGACATACTTTTAAAGCTGCTTTTTATGAAATGTCAACATCCACATAGTTGCTTCCAAGATGAGCCTGAGAGGCACATTCATTGTTTACTCTACTGTGGTAGTGTCTCTGTTATGACACTGTACAATATCACTGGTCACCTCCTCAATTAGTTTTACCTTCCATCTTGAGAAGCACTTTGTTATATAATGTTGATACCAGGCTAGTATCCAGTTACTATTTGAAATGGACTTGTTTTGCTTCTTCTCAGCTGGTCATTTTAGACTGGAGCAGATAGCGTTATCTCATATGGGTGAGACTACACCCATTTGGCCTTCCAGGAAGACCACATCCAACTGTGAAATGAATTGAAAAGGGTTTCAATGAAGGATTTACACTGGCCTGGACATACTAACACTATATGTAGTGACCTCATACAAAGATGGCTGTTAAGCCTCTGGATGTTGAAGAGGACTCGTAGGTTTTGAGCTATTCTGAACACAAACTGACAGTGCAACTTCTCTACTGTACTAAAAAATAAAGTAAAACTGATCCCCCCCTCCCCAACTTTATTATTTTTGCAGTTATCTGTAAATTGCAGAAATTACCTCTTGAAGTTCTTACTACTACTCATAAAAAGAATTATGTCATCCTTGTCGTCTCAGCACTTTAAAATAATTTGTGTTCATAAGCAACAGGAAAAACATTATAGTAGCACACTTCCAAGTACATACAAAATACATCAAGTTAATGCCTTTTTCAATGGTCTGGCTGGAAAAGAAATACTCAGTGGATGAATTCTGTGTTGTTACTATGCCAATGTAATCTATCATGGGGAAGAGAGGAAAGGAAAAGCACAAATGAAAAAGAGAACACAGTTCTTCTGGTGTCTTCTATCATATCTACTGTATCTATCTATATCTATCTATCTACCTATCTACCTATCTACCTATCTATCTATCTATCTATCTAACCATGTCTCTTCTTGTTCTTCAACCTTTAGGGCCAAAATCCATTGAAATGTTTTAGTCCTGTCAGATGTATATCGTAAACTGTTCAATTACGAAATGGAAAATAAAATCTATTTTAAAGATCAACGCATTGTGACGTTTTTGTCCCATATACTGTATTCATGGTGTTTATTGATTCCATAGGAGGGGCTAGCACCCCTCAAAGCTGTATATAGGAGGGGCTAGCTCCCCTTAAAGCTGTTTATAGGAGGGGCTAGTGCCCCTAAAGCTGTTTATAGGAGGGGCTAGCTCCCCTCAAAGCTGTATATAGGAGGGGCTAGCACCCTCAAAGCTGTATATAGGAGGGGCTAGCACCCTCAAAGCTGTATATAGGAGGGGCTAGCTCCCCTTAAAGCTGTTTATAGGAGGGGCTAGTGCCCCTGAAAGCTGTTTATAGGAGGGGCTAGCTCCCCTCAAAGCTGTATACTGTTTATGCATGCCATGATTTTTTCCAATATCTCCTACTGTATTACTGTCTGGGGCCAAACCAATCACATCACTTTATAAACAAACACTGAAAATAATAGATAAAAAAACAATGAAATGGCATCTACAAGCTCATAGCGCGCCACCGAGTGGCGCGCTACGAGCTTGTAGATCTGCTATTTAAAACCTTTGCTTCTTTAGAACGCCACAACGGTAAGGCCCTCCGGTCTGATTATCGGATATGTTATAGAGCTCCACGAGACGCACGTGTGGAACTGTAGTACGTCCTCGGGCGACCTTTCTAGTCGACATGGCGCGCAAACGTTCCACTACACCGAGTGGCGCGCTACGAGCTTGTAGATCTGCTATTTAAAACCTTTGCTTCTGTAGAACGCCACAACGGTAAGGCCTTCCGGTCTGATTATCGGATATGTTATAGAGCTCCCAGAGACGCACGCGTGGAACTGTAGTACATCCTCGGGCGACCTTTCTAGTCGACATGGCACGCGCGAACGTTCCACTACACCGAGTGGCGCGCTACGAGCTTGTAGATCTGCTATTTAAAACCTTTGCTTCTGTAGAACGCCACAACGGTAAGGCCTTCCGGTCTGATTATCGGATATGTTATAGAGCTCCCAGAGACGCACGCGTGGAACTGTAGTACATCCTCGGACGACCTTTCTAGTCGACATGGCACGCGCGAACGTTCCACTACACCGAGTGGCGCGCTACGAGCTTGTAGATCTGCTATTTAAAACCTTTGCTTCTTTAGAACGCCACAACGGTAAGGCCCTCCGGTCTGATTATCGGATATGTTATAGAGCTCCCAGAGACGCACGCGTGGAACTGTAGTACGTCCTCGGGCGACCTTTCTAGTCGACATGGCGCGCGCGAACGTTCCACTACACCGAGTGGCGCGCTACGAGCTTGTAGGTCTGCTATTTTAGACAGACAGACAGACAGACAGACAAGACAGATTGTTAGACAGACAGACAGACAGACAGACAAGACAGATTGTTAGACAGACAGACAGACAGACAGACAGACAGTGGCCCCCAAAAATAGCAGACCTACAAGCTCGTAGTGCGGCACCCGGTGCCGCGCTACGAGCTTGTAGGTCTGCTATTTTGCTAGGGGGAACAACATATTTTCAGATGGGGGTCGGAGGCCAATTACATATCATTTTTGGGGTCCTTGGCATGAAATATTGAGCACCACTAATACAGAAATCATAGGTATAGGTCAGAATTTAGAAGACTTTTTTTATTTTGACGTCAGGCCTAAATGGGTTAAACTGTGAGTACATAAATGTGAAGAGATTATATCAATGAACCCTGAGGATGTACAGTAGGCTGTATACTTGTCCTTAATGTAGATGCAGTAATGCTCCTATCTGGTCACCAGAGGCCAGTCTATGGACGGATACTATCATGTTCTCCCTAGTACTATTCAGCATTGGTGTTATGTTAAGGGCCATTCTCACTGTGCACTTTAACTACAACTATAATATCTATAACAAGAGACTGTTTTCACGTTTAAAATGTCATTTATAAAAGCTGACTGAATACAATTGTTTAGAATCTATACCAGTGCTTCTCAATTCGGGGTCCGGTGACCCCCAGGGGCCATTGGGGGTTGTCCAGGGGGTCCCCAGTAAACGTAGGTAATGCAACATCACAATGGTTTGAACACGACTAGACAGCAGCACAGTCTGTTTTCACATTTAAAGTGACATTTATAAAAGCTAACTGAGCATAAATGCTTAGAATGTATTATTTACAAACACACAACTTGTGTGTTTGTAAATGAATCAATCAAGTGACTCGCTGAGTGTCTGACCGACTGACTCTCTGTCTGTCTGTCTGTCAGTCGGAATGACCTTTGACCTGACCTGTCCTGTGGGGACCGTGTCTGCTCTCTGGGGAAATAGGAGGTGACATCATGCAGTGTTGTGTTTTTGGCAGCAAACTCATTTCAGTCCCTTGAATAGTTTTCATTTAGTCACATTTTAGTCACCTGGAATGTTTGAGTGTTTTAGGTAATGCCTCTGTGTGTGTGTGGTGCTGTCATATTATATGTGTAACTCCCTCCGAGCACAGACAGACACAAGTGGTTTCCTTGAAAGTGATTTATTTGAAGACTTGTGGATCCTCCAAATTCACCGTGAAAACTATAAACAATACAATAAAACAAGCACGTTACAATTAACATAAATACGACATGACATGCACAGCATGTAGATGCAAACATTTTACCAAAGTAAAATACAGACATAAAACAAATACCTCGTTGGCTGCGTGCAAATAACAAAGAAGGGAATCTCTTCAGTCTTAGGTCCTTATAACCTTTCTTATGACAGTCTCTTGTAACTTAGTCTCTGTGTGTGACCAGTGCAAACGGAGCTGCTGCACCCTGCTGCTGCTAGCTGCTTGTGGCTTGATTAATTAATTGCTTACACAAAAAAATTATGAACTTCTTCATTAAACAATGAAACTATATCACCTATAGTGGCAACGGTTACAATATGAATGTGTTTAAATGCCAGTGTAGCTGGTTCACACACACACACACACAATGCAGCAGGCATTGGACAACCTGACAGCCACCGACCTGGCAACCCTGAATGAGCCAATCAGCTGCCAGTCTCTGGTGTGTGTGAGAGAGAGAGTCCTCACAAGTACTGTTAAACAAACTCTACCCTAACGTCAAAGTACATTAAAACACTTTTTCCTTTCCAAAACAAACACAACGTACATTATGACAATATTTCACCCTTTGCATTGGTAAAATAGACTTTATTTTTTTGTCTTCCCTTCCAAAAAAACAAAAAGATAAAATGACCCAAAATCCATGGTTAAGAGTATTCCACGATGGCTCAGTGGTTTGGGCAGCTGCCTATGGTGCCTGCCAGAGGACGCTGGTTCGAGTCAAGATTCGTGACCTCGGACCAAGGACTAAGGATCCAGAATAAATAAATCAAAATAAATCACTCTTTACCTTTTGGTCAAGTAAATGTACTATTGGAATGTATTTTGGCGGACATAATCCAAGATAATCCACTGTCAATTTGTAACAGTCAGCAGTGCCAGTTGGTGCCACAGGGTGGTGCACTGCTCCCTTTTGTTTTGCTTTGTGTAGAAGATCTGACGTCAATTCCAGCTCTTGCTATAGATAGCAAGGGGGCAGGCAGGCTTTCCAACGTTGAAGCTCTGGGTCCTAGTGGTAGGAGGAGGGACTACAGGCGGACCCGTGGATTCATGACCGGGAAACCCCGTGCAGCTGGGCTTTAACGTTGAGCGCTCGGTTGCCCTACGTCACTCAGGACCTCAAAGTTGAGGTCCTGGGAGGGACTTCCGGCAGTCTTCCGGGTGCTTCAAAACGCCACTGAGCAACTTCCACTGACATGAATAGCTGGGGGGGCGGAGCTTCGCGCTAGTTCAGTCTCTATTATATATATACTCTATGATAGATAGACATGACATGACATGATGTGTGTCAAACAATTGTCACACATGGATGGATGATTAGCCGTGTTTATTTATTTATTTCCGGGGGGAATGAATGAATGAATGAATGACTAACCCTGTAAAACCCGGATTAATTTCTACTTGCAAAAAAACGATTTCAACCTTACTACTACTTTTTACTACTAGGACTTATCAGAGGAAATCATGTAAAATACCTTTTAGTCAACAAGTCAAAAGTCAAGACAAGGACTAAGGACTAAGGATAAATCAATCCCGGCCCCTCCATAGGGCCGGGGGTCCGCGGAGGGGGTCCGCCGGGGGTCCGCGGAGGGGGTCCGCGGGGGTCCCCGGCCCTATCTCGGCCGTCCCTTGTCCGTTTCGGACGGGGGGAATCTCGTTCGAACCGGGCCGCCGTCCCGGACGCGCTCCCGGGGCTCTCGCGGTGGCAATAGTTGGAAATGACACGTCCACCAAGGGGAAACCTTGACCAGGCTATGGTGAGTATGCCAGTATGGCCACTATATGCGTGTACTATGTTGGCAGCAGTGCTCCGTTCACGTTTGTTTATTATATTAGTGCTGTCTACCGTTATACCTGGCTTAATATGGTCAATACTGACTCAGTCTAAAATATGCTTTGGCGGCCCCCCCCACCTCCTCTTGCTATAGACAGACATGACTTGACATGACATGACATGACATGATGTGTGTCAAACAATTGTCACACATGGATGGATGATTAGCCTTGTTTATTTATTTATTTCCGGGGGGAATGAATGAATGAATGAATGAATGAATGAATAAATGAATAAATGAATAAATGAATAAATGAATAAATGAATAAATGAATAAATGAATAAATAAATGGATGGATGGATGGATGGATGGATGAATCATATATTCCCGGGGGCATTTCTCTCCAGGTGAGGACAATGCCATCCAGTCAACCAAATATGGATGTCAGACGATCAGGCATCATCTCGTATGTATTACTTCTACTACTACTACTACTACACACACCCAAACACGCAAATGAAGGGGCATGGTTCCGGCTACTTTGTGGGATTATCTTATGCAAATGAAGGTGCGTGGTATGCAAATGAAGGGGCATGGTATGCAAATTAAGGGGCATGGTATGCAAATGAAGGGGAGTGGTATGCAAATGAAGGGCGTGTTTCGGCTACTTTGTGGGATTAGTTTATGCAAATTAAGGGGCGTGGTATGCAAATGAAGGGGCGTGGTATGCAAATGAAGGGGCATGGTATGCAAATGAAGGGGAGTGGTATGCAAATGAAGGGCGTGTGTCGGCTACTTTGTGGGATTCGTTTATGCAAATGAAGGTGTGTGGTATGCAAATGAAGGGGAGTGGTATGCAAATGAAGGGGAGTGGTATGCAAATGAAGGGCATGTTTCGGCTACTTTGTGGTATTAGTTTATGCAAATGAAGGGGTGTGGTATGCAAATGAAGGGGTGTGGTATGCAAATGAAGGGGCGTGGTATGCAAATGAATAGGAGTGGTATGCAAATGAATGGGAGTGGTATGCAAATGAAGGTGCATGGTATGCAAATGAAGGGGCATGGTATGCAAATGAAGGGGAGTGGTATGCAAATGAAGGGGAGTGGTATGCAAATGAAGGGGAGTGGTATGCAAATGAAGAGGAGTGGTATGCAAATGAAGGGCATGTTTCGGCTACTTTGTGGGATTAGTTTATGCAAATGAAGGGCGTGGTTTCGACTACTTTGTGGGAACGGTTTATGCAAATTTGATGGGCGTGGTTTCGACTACCTTTGTGGGAACGGTTTATGCAAATTTGACGGGCGTGTTTCGGCTACTTTGTGTGGGTGGTTTATGCAAATGAAGGGCGTGGTTTTGACTACTTTGTGGGAACGGTTTATGCAAATTTGACGGGCGTGTTTCGGCTACTTTGTGGGGGTGGTTTATGCAAATGAAGGGCGTGGTTTCGACTACTTTGTGGGAACGGTTTATGCAAATTTGATGGGCGTGGTTTCGACTACTTTGTGGGGGTGGTTCATGCAAATGAAGGGCGTGGTTTCGGCTACTTTGTGGGAACGGTTAATGCAAATTCGACGGGCGTGGTTTCGACTACTTTGTGGGGGTGGTTCATGCAAATGAAGGGCGTGGTTTCGATCACTTTGTGGGAACGGTTTATGCAAATTTGATGGGCGTGGTTTCGACTACTTTGTGGGGGTGGTTCATGCAAATGAAGGGCGTGGTTTCGACTACTTTGTGGGAACGGTTTATGCAAATTTGACGGGCGTGTTTCGGCTACTTTGTGGGGGTGGTTCATGCAAATGAAGGGCGTGGTTTGGACTACTTTGTGGGAACGGTTTATGCAAATTTGACGGGCGTGGTTTGGACTACTTTGTGGGGGTGGTTCATGCAAATGAAGGGCGTGGTTTCGACTACTTTGTGGGAACGGTTTATGCAAATTTGATGGGCGTGGTTTCGACTACTTTGTGGGAACGGTTTATGCAAATTTGATGGGCGTGGTTTCGACTACTTTGTGGGGGTGGTTCATGCAAATGAAGGGCGTGGTTTCGACTACTTTGTGGGAACGGTTTATGCAAATTTGACGGGCGTGTTTCGGCTACTTTGTGGGGGTGGTTTATGCAAATGAAGGGCGTGGTTTCGACTACTTTGTGGGAACGGTTTATGCAAATTGGTTCAGACTACTTTGTGGGAGTGGGTTATGCAAATTTGATGGGCGTGGTTTCGACTACTTTGTTTGGGTGGTTCATGCAAATGAAGAGCGTGGTTTCGACTACTTTGTGGGAACGGTTTATGCAAATTTGATGGGCGTGGTTTCGACTACTTTGTGGGAACGGTTTATGCAAATTTGATGGGCGTGGTTTCGACTACTTTGTGGGAACGGTTTATGCAAATTTGACGGGCGGGTTTCGGCTACTTTGTGGGGGTGGTTTATGCAAATGAAGGGCGTGGTTTCGACTACTTTGTGGGAACGGTTTATGCAAATTGGTTCAGACTACTTTGTGGGAGTGGGTTATGCAAATTTGATGGGCGTGGTTTCGACTACTTTGTTTGGGTGGTTCATGCAAATGAAGAGCGTGGTTTCGACTACTTTGTGGGAACGGTTTATGCAAATTTGATGGGCGTGGTTTCGACTACTTTGTGGGGGTGGTTCATGCAAATGAAGGGCGTGGTTTCGACTACTTTGTGGGAACGGTTTATGCAAATTTGATGGGCGTGGTTTTGACTACTTTGTGGGGGTGGTTAATGCAAATGAAGGGGAGTGGTTCCGACTACTTTGTGGGTTAGGGTTATACAAATTTGATAGGCGTGGTTTCGACTACTTTGTGGGAGGGGTTTATGCAAATGAAGGGGAGTGGTTCTGACTACTTTGTGGGGGTGGTTTATGCAAATTAGTGGGCGTGGTTTCGACTACTTTGTGGGGGTGGTGCAAATGCATACCACGCCCCTTCATTTGAATAAACAACTCCCACAAATCAGCCGGGGGAAAAAAGGGGAGGCGGGGCTTAGGTTTGAAAGAGGCGGGTCTTACAAAAGGGGGGAAGGCGGGGCTTAGGTTTGACAGAGGCCTAAGTTAGCGAGAAAAGTCGTGAAAGTCACTTTGACGCGCGACAACGCGCCAACGATAAAACATCACGGTCCGACGTTCGGATATGTCGGAGAGCTAGCCGAGACGAACGGTTCGGTGTCTCGGACGCACGCCTCCGACAGTCGTACAAAACGTCCTTCACTTTGGCTGTGTGCATGGGAGACCTCATAGACACATAGGCCCTCATTTATCAATTGAGTGTAAAATCTGCCCCAAATTCGAGTGTAGGTTTCGTAGTACACCCACGTCGAGTCGGCATTTACAAAGTGATCGCAGACAGCTGATCCTTCCTTAATTTCGTTCGGACGTTTATAAATGTGACGGCTGAAATCTATCTGGCACGCCCTATGAAATCAAGCCTCGCCCTCGTTTTTGCGACATGAACAACTGCAGTACGACCTTGGAAACCATAGTTACATGACGAAAGTAGCCTATCTTAAATAAATAAAGAAAGAACACCTGTATGAATTAAATAAAGCTGTAGCTGTAGTACCCTGTCTGTTTCTCCTCTCGCCTCGCTTGCCTTGCTGCCCACACACACGCACACACATACGGGCCGTGGCCCAGTCAGTTTAGAGCTGGCCCAACTTTGAGCCTTAATTGTGCATGCAAATTTCTGGTTATTAAACCACAGCATGCAAGCCGCCTTTGTTTTAAAATGGTTCCCCAAACCGTTCACAGTTCACAGTTCACTATCGGCCGGGGATGCCCCCCCCCCCCCCATGCTAATTTGCCCAGTCAATCATTTGATCCGTGCTACGCGCCTGCCATGTGTTGTTAGTTGTTGTAGCCTATATTAAATTATTAAAGTATTTATTCATTTAATATAGCCTTATTTAAGGTTTATCCTTAAAACGACGAGATGTAACTCGAGAAAGACATGGCTGTAGAATTGCACTATACTATAGCCTACCCGTTGGTTGGTAGACTTGACTATAGCAGCATGCACTCTCGATCCAGTTAACTATTCCAGGAGGGGGGGGGGGGGGCACCGGCATGCGCTCATGCAAAACACTGTTTAAATGGCTTAAGCATCAAAACTTGCAACATTGTTTTAATTGCGCGATTTTAACTGCTTGTAAAGTTGGTAATCTCCTACCAATTTCATATGACACAAAGACACATCGTTGATGTATTCCTTTCCTTTTTTTTTTTTTTTTTCTTTACATTTAGCCCATATACATACCTATACAGTTTTATATAAACATTTTAGGAGTGAATACATATGTTTCGATGCCTGTGACAGCCTCTCAGCTGGTCAAACAATGCTGCTCCGCTGTTCTACGACAAAAAACAGGTGAGGACAAAGCGTACGACAGCTCCCGACCAGACGTGAGTTTTGTCTTGGCACAAGATCATTTTCAATCTTTGGCGCAAATCGTAAATGCCGAAAATTGCGGTAATTTCGGCGTACACCCATATTTTGGCGTACGCACGGTTGATACATGAGGGCCATAGACTCTAACAGCATCCAGGCTGAAAAAGTGAAACGAGACCGCGCCTCCTAGAAAGGTCGCCCGAGGACGTCCTTATAGATCCACGCGTGCGTCTCCGGGAGCTCTACAACATATCCGAAAATCTGACCGGAAGGCCTCACCGTCGTGGCGTTCTAGTGAAGCAAAGGTTTTACGTTCACGTGCGCCTACGCCGACGATCGTAACTCTGTTCGGGATGGGCCGAACACCTCTGCGATCGCGGCGACAAGCCGATCGTCGTGATGGTCTGTGTTTTTTTCTGCAACCTCGGGAACCTCAAATCTGACCCGAGGCCTAGCGTTGCAGTGTAGTTCCCTTTATCGGACGCTTGTAAGAGTCCCACAAAGTCGAGACCAACTCCATTTTATTCGTCATGTCCTGAATATGGATATTCGGGGGTGTTGGGTATTTAAAAAAATATCCTTCACCCCATTTGTAAGGCATTTGGCCCAAAGGTCAGCGTGGCTGACCTTTGACCTTTGCAAACGTTGTGGAAAGCCCAGACCGGCTCCATTGGATTCGGCACACTCTAAATATGAAGAGTGTGCGAAGAATAGGGTTAGGGAACATGTTTTAAAGGTTTGTTTTGTGTATTTCACACTTCTGTGGAGAGGAGAGGAGAGGAGGGAGAGGAGAGGCAGTCTTTTGGCGGACCTTTGACCTTTGCAAACGTCGTGGAAAGCCCAGACCGGCGCCATTGGATTCGGCATGCTCTTAATATGAACAATATGTCTAGTGTGTGAAGAATAACATTAATGAACATGTTGTGTTTTGTGTTTGGTCTGTTCACTCAAAAAGAGAGGAGAGCAGAGGAGGGGAGAGGCAGAGGCCTCCATTCATCTCACTGCCCATGTAATATCTATATCTGGCCACAGAGTGGGTGTGGCGCTGTTCTGAATTTCACTCCCAAATTACTCTTCTTCTCCAGTTTCTCTGACTTCCTGTGTGTGTGTGTCAGAAGACAGCAACAGAGGCAACAGAGACACAGGAGGAACACACCCATGACTGCCAGTACCACCACTACAACCTACCCATGCCCCACCTGCAATAAAACATGTAATTCCAGGATTGGACTCTTTAGCCACCAAAGAACTCACCGTTAAGGACATAAGTGGAC
Source organism: Electrona antarctica (assembly GCF_951216825.1). Taxonomy (NCBI): domain Eukaryota; kingdom Metazoa; phylum Chordata; class Actinopteri; order Myctophiformes; family Myctophidae; genus Electrona; species Electrona antarctica. The sequence continues at coordinate 39,741,426 of NC_136800.1, read as the reverse complement.
GTCATCATTGGATTCGATGGACAACCATCAGCAAGTAAGTAAGTGTGTGTGTGTGTGTGTGTGTGTGTGTGTGTGTGTGTGTGTGTGTGTGTGTTATGTCTGTAATTTACTTTGGTAAAATGTTTGCATCTACATGTGCTGTGCATGTCATGTCGTATTTATGTTAATTGTAACATGCTTGTTTTATTGTATTGTTTATAGTTTTCACGGTGAATTTGGAGGATCCACAAGTCTTCAAATAAATCAGTTTCAAGGAAACCACTTGTGTCTGTCTGTCCTCGGAGGGAGTTACACATATAATATGTGTATGCTCAGTTAGCTTTTATAAACGTGAAAACAGACTGCGCTGCTGTCTAGTCATGTGCAAACCATTGTGATGTTGCATTACCTACGTTTACTGGTGACCCCCTGGAAATCCCCCAAGGGCCCCTGGGGGTCACCGGACCCCGAATTGAGACGCACTGGCATGCATTCTAAGCATTTATGATCAGTTAGCTTTTATAAATGTCATTTTAAACGTGAAAACAGACTGCGCTGCTGTCTAGTCTGTCTGTCTGTCTGTCTGTCTGTCTAAAATAGCAGACCTACAAGCTCGTAGCGCGGCACCGAGTGCCGTGCTACGAGCTTGTAGATCTGCTATTTTTGGGGGCCACTGGCTGTCTGTCTGTCTGGCTGTCTGTCTGTCTGTCTGTCTGTCTGTCTTGTCTGTCTAAAATAGCAGACCTACAAGCTCGTAGCGCGGCACTCGGTGCCGCGCTACGAGCTTGTAGATCTGCTATTTTTGGGGGCCTCTGTCTGTCTGTCTGTCTGTCTGTCTAAAATAGCAGACCTACAAGCTTTTTCTTTTGTACAACTTGACCTATGTTTCTTCTTCTTATTGGGGAGATGGAGGCAGATCCTGTGGAAATACGCGCAGCTGGAGGGGCTCTCACTTTTTCCCCCTTGTTTCTTTTTTGTTTGCTAACGTTTATCCGTTTGAAATCAGCAGCTTTCTAGTGAACGTGCTGGCGGTTTGAAAGCTGGAGACAGAATGACTTTTCATAGTATGATTCTGTGCAGGGGAATATACGTTGTTTCATGGCACAAAACACTGATCTCCACCATAGTCACCCTCCGTTGAGACGAAGCCCGTCATTTCATGTTGCTGCTTGAGGGTGACTCAGAGCACAAGGAATTTACAAGCACACTTCCTGATCGTTTTTTTTTTTTTTTTTTTTACCTTTTTAGTGTCACCGCTGCTTTTAAAAATGGCCACTGCTGTTAAACATGTGTAATATGTGCACATGCTCACAATGCGCACACAAATTACACACATGTTCAAACACAAGGCATGTTTGTCTCCAGCTTTCTAAATGTCCATCCTGACTGAAGCCCAAGAGTTCCTAATAATACCCAATCTCAGGGTCCCAAAAGAGCTACAATTCCTGGGTGGACGTTCTTCCTTACCTGTGGAAACCTTGCTTCGACTACAGGGGCTTAATAATCTAGGATTGCAGATTTTAGGGAACTAAAATTGGCTAGTGTTAATGTTTCATTGTTGGAAATCCAACACGTACGAGCGGCGCACGTCTAGAAATAATATAGGTGGATGCAACTCATTTTTGTACATAAAAGTGCCATCTCTTTTTAAGTCTTCCAAGCGTTCTTTCCAAGTGAAATGCATCCTGGTACGTGGCGGGTCACTTCAGGCGGCTTGACCAGAGCATCCTGGTACGTGGCGGGTCACTTCAGGCGGCTTGACCAGAGCATCCTGGTACGTGGCGGGTCACTTCAGGCGGCTTGACCAGAGCATAGGATAAAGACGCACAACGTTCTTGTGTCACGGTAGTCTATCACAACATGTAGCCATGTGCCCCCATCAAGGCATGTTACCAAAAACGTGTTCAACATGCATGAACTTTTGTGTCTTTCATCACTTTTTTTTTTTTTTTCAGATAGAAAACATATATATATATCAGACTGGTATCCATTCTGTCGCTTTGCAACGGAACTTTAAATGTTTTTGTAGGCATTGTTTTTTAAAAGCTCTGAGCCAAGCGGTCGGGTGACTATACGTGAAAACGGGAAGGAGAAAGGCCAATCGGTTGGCTTGGAGATGGAGCTCGTCTCCAGAAGATTAAGGAAAAAACAAACAAAAAAAAACTTTACTGAATTACGTAGGTTAAAATGTAGTTGTATAGTATTGTTATTTCAATAGAATTGTCTTATTTTACCTCTCATTATTGTAAAGTAACATAGTAAATAATTATAAGGAAGACAACATATGTTTATTTTGTAAAGAAGTTACAGAATCTTATTGAACATAACCGTACTGTTTACCATTCCTCAACCATGACTTGATTCGCTGTCACTTTGTTGGAGGGTGTGATAGGGTAGCTTTGATAGGATAGTGACTGGTGTTCTGTTATCTCCAACGTCTCAGTATGTCCACGATGGACATATCATAGTAGAGCTATGATCTTAGCAGTATTGACTTCTGAAAATGTGACATTTTAATGGGAGAATAACAATGGGGGAAATCACCACAAAGTCACGCTAATACAGCAAGGATCAGGAGTCCATAAGGACACTAAAATGTAAGTCTAGGTCATTAATATAGCCAGCCTAACAGACTCAAGACTCAAGGTGCTGTGGCTGGACACTGGTTCAGAAGCGATGAAGATGAAACGTTCATCAAAGAGTAGCCTTAGATATAGTGAAGGCGAACACAATAAGCTCAAAGTGGGTCTTGTTTTCCAAATGGTCATGAATTAAACTCACTTTCTTTTAATTAGTATTTTTTTAATGGGCTTTTTTGTAATAGAAAGCCTCTCAGTATTTAAATAAAGTTACTGTCTGTCACACAACGCAAGACTTAATAGAGCAGACGAGATCCTGTTAGTGACTGTGCCAGTTCAAAACATTTTAATCTCATCCATTCACACATGTATTTTTACATAACTATTCTCCAGAAATGATATCTTGTGAATTTTTATCAATGATAAAAAAAAACATCAAATTGTTTCATATCAACTACAGCTAAATCGGGTTCTTCCAACACTTATATATCATCTTCGAGGAGCATTATAATGGATGGTTTATAAATTCATAACAGATGGGCCGTAGGGATCCATTAGTTGGCAGCAGCTATGTACACTGTAAAAGAAAAAAGCTGCTGTTTAAAAAGAATATATTTTTATGATACCCCATTTGCATGAGTAAACTGGCTGAATGGCTGGACGTGTTCACATGTCAGTGCATGATGGGGGAGCTGGTTTCATCATTATGTCTTGCTTAGGGCTGCAACACTTCCATGTCATCGATTACAAATATATATTAAGAATCAATCCCTATATTTGGGGCATGTCATTATTGGTGAAGTAAAAAAAAAAAAAAAAGTAACAAAGTATGTTTCACTATTTTTGCCTGACACTGTTGTGCAACAAAGTAGAAAATGACACTTAAAGGATGCATTTAGACATTTTCAACCTATCTTCATATAAGTGGTACTCACTAATGCTTATTATAAAATTGCACCATTTTTGTCTACTCTGCCTGTGTCTCAGAGAAGGGCTGTGGACAGTTCAGAAACCCGCCAATCAGTGACATCATCAATGGGGAATCCAAGTTAATAGAAATTGCAGGCTTCATATTCCTGAATTATTTGCATGCTATAATGGAAGCCATTGTTCTTGCGTTAATAAAAAACAAAATAAAACATTTGTTGTTTGAAAGAAAAAGAGTACAGTACAGTACAGTACAGTACAGCACCACTCACTTCAAACATATCATGAGCGTTAGTGAGGACCAATTATAATATGTAGATAGGTTGAAAATGGGTGAAGTCGTCCTTTAAGTATTTAATTGACTTGTTGATGTGTAAAATTGATTTAAATGTCTATAACAAAAAAATGCATTTTGATTAGCAAAGAGTAATCGCTAAGACTAAAGGATAGTTGCAGCCCTAGTCCTGTGTACTGTATATCTGCCTTCTGTAGCCAGTGGTGCATAGCCTCCACAATGCTACCATGCTATCTAGCTATATCACACCCCTCAACATCTTTGCTGGTCTGCCTATCCCTTTGTACAGTCATGTAAAAAACAAAAAACATAGTAATTGTAAGACCGATGTGTACTGTACGTGTGTGTTTTTCTTTGTTTTTATTCAAGGGACGGGAGGTGTGTTTGAGGTGTGCATTGTTTGGGGGTGGGGGGGCTGGGGTTTGATCACTGTGTTATTTTCTCATAGTGTCATTTAGACCATGTTGAGTGTTTTGTGTATTTTCTGTGTAGTGGACTTCTTGCTGAGTCTGCGTCTAGCGCAGCCATAGTTTCATATTGATGTGTGTGTAGTACCTCTAATCCACCACAACTAGCAAAGTCCTTATTCTGCTAACGTGCATTTTAATAATATTTTTGTTTTGTTTTTTTCTTTCTTTTGTTTTTTTACTAAAAGAGAAAGAAAGCTACACATGTTATGTTCAGATTTTAATCACCTTTTATCCAAGTTCAAAAACACTGCTCTTTTTGTCTTATTGAAGTTGTATTATGTAGAGAAATAAATATGAGATAAAAAGCCAGCTGATATCAAAATTGCCAAACAAAAAGCTTTGGATGTAAACTTGAACTACAAAGGAACGCTTGGTTTTGACTGTGAGGTTGGTGAGAACGCTGCAGGGGGAGGAACGCTTATCTGTGTAACACTGGTGTGTGTTACAGTACCTAAAGCAGTGTTACACATCGCAGGGCCGGCGCTGGTACAGGTCAGGATAACATACAGCCAGGCACACTACAGTGGAAACCTGTTTACAATCCGTTTACAGAGGTACGTGTTTGGCCTTTTACCCAAACTGTTGTTTTTAATCTGGGATCCGTGTTTTATAAGACCTTACATGTGGCAAAAAAACAAACAAACAAACACACACAGAGATAACTCGAATGCCAAAATCACTAACATGGTAAGAGAGATTGAATCGACATACTTTTAAAGCTGCTTTTTATGAAATGTCAACATCCACATAGTTGCTTCCAAGATGAGCCTGAGAGGCACATTCATTGTTTACTCTACTGTGGTAGTGTCTCTGTTATGACACTGTACAATATCACTGGTCACCTCCTCAATTAGTTTTACCTTCCATCTTGAGAAGCACTTTGTTATATAATGTTGATACCAGGCTAGTATCCAGTTACTATTTGAAATGGACTTGTTTTGCTTCTTCTCAGCTGGTCATTTTAGACTGGAGCAGATAGCGTTATCTCATATGGGTGAGACTACACCCATTTGGCCTTCCAGGAAGACCACATCCAACTGTGAAATGAATTGAAAAGGGTTTCAATGAAGGATTTACACTGGCCTGGACATACTAACACTATATGTAGTGACCTCATACAAAGATGGCTGTTAAGCCTCTGGATGTTGAAGAGGACTCGTAGGTTTTGAGCTATTCTGAACACAAACTGACAGTGCAACTTCTCTACTGTACTAAAAAATAAAGTAAAACTGATCCCCCCCTCCCCAACTTTATTATTTTTGCAGTTATCTGTAAATTGCAGAAATTACCTCTTGAAGTTCTTACTACTACTCATAAAAAGAATTATGTCATCCTTGTCGTCTCAGCACTTTAAAATAATTTGTGTTCATAAGCAACAGGAAAAACATTATAGTAGCACACTTCCAAGTACATACAAAATACATCAAGTTAATGCCTTTTTCAATGGTCTGGCTGGAAAAGAAATACTCAGTGGATGAATTCTGTGTTGTTACTATGCCAATGTAATCTATCATGGGGAAGAGAGGAAAGGAAAAGCACAAATGAAAAAGAGAACACAGTTCTTCTGGTGTCTTCTATCATATCTACTGTATCTATCTATATCTATCTATCTACCTATCTACCTATCTACCTATCTATCTATCTATCTATCTAACCATGTCTCTTCTTGTTCTTCAACCTTTAGGGCCAAAATCCATTGAAATGTTTTAGTCCTGTCAGATGTATATCGTAAACTGTTCAATTACGAAATGGAAAATAAAATCTATTTTAAAGATCAACGCATTGTGACGTTTTTGTCCCATATACTGTATTCATGGTGTTTATTGATTCCATAGGAGGGGCTAGCACCCCTCAAAGCTGTATATAGGAGGGGCTAGCTCCCCTTAAAGCTGTTTATAGGAGGGGCTAGTGCCCCTAAAGCTGTTTATAGGAGGGGCTAGCTCCCCTCAAAGCTGTATATAGGAGGGGCTAGCACCCTCAAAGCTGTATATAGGAGGGGCTAGCACCCTCAAAGCTGTATATAGGAGGGGCTAGCTCCCCTTAAAGCTGTTTATAGGAGGGGCTAGTGCCCCTGAAAGCTGTTTATAGGAGGGGCTAGCTCCCCTCAAAGCTGTATACTGTTTATGCATGCCATGATTTTTTCCAATATCTCCTACTGTATTACTGTCTGGGGCCAAACCAATCACATCACTTTATAAACAAACACTGAAAATAATAGATAAAAAAACAATGAAATGGCATCTACAAGCTCATAGCGCGCCACCGAGTGGCGCGCTACGAGCTTGTAGATCTGCTATTTAAAACCTTTGCTTCTTTAGAACGCCACAACGGTAAGGCCCTCCGGTCTGATTATCGGATATGTTATAGAGCTCCACGAGACGCACGTGTGGAACTGTAGTACGTCCTCGGGCGACCTTTCTAGTCGACATGGCGCGCAAACGTTCCACTACACCGAGTGGCGCGCTACGAGCTTGTAGATCTGCTATTTAAAACCTTTGCTTCTGTAGAACGCCACAACGGTAAGGCCTTCCGGTCTGATTATCGGATATGTTATAGAGCTCCCAGAGACGCACGCGTGGAACTGTAGTACATCCTCGGGCGACCTTTCTAGTCGACATGGCACGCGCGAACGTTCCACTACACCGAGTGGCGCGCTACGAGCTTGTAGATCTGCTATTTAAAACCTTTGCTTCTGTAGAACGCCACAACGGTAAGGCCTTCCGGTCTGATTATCGGATATGTTATAGAGCTCCCAGAGACGCACGCGTGGAACTGTAGTACATCCTCGGACGACCTTTCTAGTCGACATGGCACGCGCGAACGTTCCACTACACCGAGTGGCGCGCTACGAGCTTGTAGATCTGCTATTTAAAACCTTTGCTTCTTTAGAACGCCACAACGGTAAGGCCCTCCGGTCTGATTATCGGATATGTTATAGAGCTCCCAGAGACGCACGCGTGGAACTGTAGTACGTCCTCGGGCGACCTTTCTAGTCGACATGGCGCGCGCGAACGTTCCACTACACCGAGTGGCGCGCTACGAGCTTGTAGGTCTGCTATTTTAGACAGACAGACAGACAGACAGACAAGACAGATTGTTAGACAGACAGACAGACAGACAGACAAGACAGATTGTTAGACAGACAGACAGACAGACAGACAGACAGTGGCCCCCAAAAATAGCAGACCTACAAGCTCGTAGTGCGGCACCCGGTGCCGCGCTACGAGCTTGTAGGTCTGCTATTTTGCTAGGGGGAACAACATATTTTCAGATGGGGGTCGGAGGCCAATTACATATCATTTTTGGGGTCCTTGGCATGAAATATTGAGCACCACTAATACAGAAATCATAGGTATAGGTCAGAATTTAGAAGACTTTTTTTATTTTGACGTCAGGCCTAAATGGGTTAAACTGTGAGTACATAAATGTGAAGAGATTATATCAATGAACCCTGAGGATGTACAGTAGGCTGTATACTTGTCCTTAATGTAGATGCAGTAATGCTCCTATCTGGTCACCAGAGGCCAGTCTATGGACGGATACTATCATGTTCTCCCTAGTACTATTCAGCATTGGTGTTATGTTAAGGGCCATTCTCACTGTGCACTTTAACTACAACTATAATATCTATAACAAGAGACTGTTTTCACGTTTAAAATGTCATTTATAAAAGCTGACTGAATACAATTGTTTAGAATCTATACCAGTGCTTCTCAATTCGGGGTCCGGTGACCCCCAGGGGCCATTGGGGGTTGTCCAGGGGGTCCCCAGTAAACGTAGGTAATGCAACATCACAATGGTTTGAACACGACTAGACAGCAGCACAGTCTGTTTTCACATTTAAAGTGACATTTATAAAAGCTAACTGAGCATAAATGCTTAGAATGTATTATTTACAAACACACAACTTGTGTGTTTGTAAATGAATCAATCAAGTGACTCGCTGAGTGTCTGACCGACTGACTCTCTGTCTGTCTGTCTGTCAGTCGGAATGACCTTTGACCTGACCTGTCCTGTGGGGACCGTGTCTGCTCTCTGGGGAAATAGGAGGTGACATCATGCAGTGTTGTGTTTTTGGCAGCAAACTCATTTCAGTCCCTTGAATAGTTTTCATTTAGTCACATTTTAGTCACCTGGAATGTTTGAGTGTTTTAGGTAATGCCTCTGTGTGTGTGTGGTGCTGTCATATTATATGTGTAACTCCCTCCGAGCACAGACAGACACAAGTGGTTTCCTTGAAAGTGATTTATTTGAAGACTTGTGGATCCTCCAAATTCACCGTGAAAACTATAAACAATACAATAAAACAAGCACGTTACAATTAACATAAATACGACATGACATGCACAGCATGTAGATGCAAACATTTTACCAAAGTAAAATACAGACATAAAACAAATACCTCGTTGGCTGCGTGCAAATAACAAAGAAGGGAATCTCTTCAGTCTTAGGTCCTTATAACCTTTCTTATGACAGTCTCTTGTAACTTAGTCTCTGTGTGTGACCAGTGCAAACGGAGCTGCTGCACCCTGCTGCTGCTAGCTGCTTGTGGCTTGATTAATTAATTGCTTACACAAAAAAATTATGAACTTCTTCATTAAACAATGAAACTATATCACCTATAGTGGCAACGGTTACAATATGAATGTGTTTAAATGCCAGTGTAGCTGGTTCACACACACACACACACAATGCAGCAGGCATTGGACAACCTGACAGCCACCGACCTGGCAACCCTGAATGAGCCAATCAGCTGCCAGTCTCTGGTGTGTGTGAGAGAGAGAGTCCTCACAAGTACTGTTAAACAAACTCTACCCTAACGTCAAAGTACATTAAAACACTTTTTCCTTTCCAAAACAAACACAACGTACATTATGACAATATTTCACCCTTTGCATTGGTAAAATAGACTTTATTTTTTTGTCTTCCCTTCCAAAAAAACAAAAAGATAAAATGACCCAAAATCCATGGTTAAGAGTATTCCACGATGGCTCAGTGGTTTGGGCAGCTGCCTATGGTGCCTGCCAGAGGACGCTGGTTCGAGTCAAGATTCGTGACCTCGGACCAAGGACTAAGGATCCAGAATAAATAAATCAAAATAAATCACTCTTTACCTTTTGGTCAAGTAAATGTACTATTGGAATGTATTTTGGCGGACATAATCCAAGATAATCCACTGTCAATTTGTAACAGTCAGCAGTGCCAGTTGGTGCCACAGGGTGGTGCACTGCTCCCTTTTGTTTTGCTTTGTGTAGAAGATCTGACGTCAATTCCAGCTCTTGCTATAGATAGCAAGGGGGCAGGCAGGCTTTCCAACGTTGAAGCTCTGGGTCCTAGTGGTAGGAGGAGGGACTACAGGCGGACCCGTGGATTCATGACCGGGAAACCCCGTGCAGCTGGGCTTTAACGTTGAGCGCTCGGTTGCCCTACGTCACTCAGGACCTCAAAGTTGAGGTCCTGGGAGGGACTTCCGGCAGTCTTCCGGGTGCTTCAAAACGCCACTGAGCAACTTCCACTGACATGAATAGCTGGGGGGGCGGAGCTTCGCGCTAGTTCAGTCTCTATTATATATATACTCTATGATAGATAGACATGACATGACATGATGTGTGTCAAACAATTGTCACACATGGATGGATGATTAGCCGTGTTTATTTATTTATTTCCGGGGGGAATGAATGAATGAATGAATGACTAACCCTGTAAAACCCGGATTAATTTCTACTTGCAAAAAAACGATTTCAACCTTACTACTACTTTTTACTACTAGGACTTATCAGAGGAAATCATGTAAAATACCTTTTAGTCAACAAGTCAAAAGTCAAGACAAGGACTAAGGACTAAGGATAAATCAATCCCGGCCCCTCCATAGGGCCGGGGGTCCGCGGAGGGGGTCCGCCGGGGGTCCGCGGAGGGGGTCCGCGGGGGTCCCCGGCCCTATCTCGGCCGTCCCTTGTCCGTTTCGGACGGGGGGAATCTCGTTCGAACCGGGCCGCCGTCCCGGACGCGCTCCCGGGGCTCTCGCGGTGGCAATAGTTGGAAATGACACGTCCACCAAGGGGAAACCTTGACCAGGCTATGGTGAGTATGCCAGTATGGCCACTATATGCGTGTACTATGTTGGCAGCAGTGCTCCGTTCACGTTTGTTTATTATATTAGTGCTGTCTACCGTTATACCTGGCTTAATATGGTCAATACTGACTCAGTCTAAAATATGCTTTGGCGGCCCCCCCCACCTCCTCTTGCTATAGACAGACATGACTTGACATGACATGACATGACATGATGTGTGTCAAACAATTGTCACACATGGATGGATGATTAGCCTTGTTTATTTATTTATTTCCGGGGGGAATGAATGAATGAATGAATGAATGAATGAATAAATGAATAAATGAATAAATGAATAAATGAATAAATGAATAAATGAATAAATGAATAAATAAATGGATGGATGGATGGATGGATGGATGAATCATATATTCCCGGGGGCATTTCTCTCCAGGTGAGGACAATGCCATCCAGTCAACCAAATATGGATGTCAGACGATCAGGCATCATCTCGTATGTATTACTTCTACTACTACTACTACTACACACACCCAAACACGCAAATGAAGGGGCATGGTTCCGGCTACTTTGTGGGATTATCTTATGCAAATGAAGGTGCGTGGTATGCAAATGAAGGGGCATGGTATGCAAATTAAGGGGCATGGTATGCAAATGAAGGGGAGTGGTATGCAAATGAAGGGCGTGTTTCGGCTACTTTGTGGGATTAGTTTATGCAAATTAAGGGGCGTGGTATGCAAATGAAGGGGCGTGGTATGCAAATGAAGGGGCATGGTATGCAAATGAAGGGGAGTGGTATGCAAATGAAGGGCGTGTGTCGGCTACTTTGTGGGATTCGTTTATGCAAATGAAGGTGCGTGGTATGCAAATGAAGGGGAGTGGTATGCAAATGAAGGGGAGTGGTATGCAAATGAAGGGCATGTTTCGGCTACTTTGTGGTATTAGTTTATGCAAATGAAGGGGTGTGGTATGCAAATGAAGGGGTGTGGTATGCAAATGAAGGGGCGTGGTATGCAAATGAATAGGAGTGGTATGCAAATGAATGGGAGTGGTATGCAAATGAAGGTGCATGGTATGCAAATGAAGGGGCATGGTATGCAAATGAAGGGGAGTGGTATGCAAATGAAGGGGAGTGGTATGCAAATGAAGGGGAGTGGTATGCAAATGAAGAGGAGTGGTATGCAAATGAAGGGCATGTTTCGGCTACTTTGTGGGATTAGTTTATGCAAATGAAGGGCGTGGTTTCGACTACTTTGTGGGAACGGTTTATGCAAATTTGATGGGCGTGGTTTCGACTACCTTTGTGGGAACGGTTTATGCAAATTTGACGGGCGTGTTTCGGCTACTTTGTGTGGGTGGTTTATGCAAATGAAGGGCGTGGTTTTGACTACTTTGTGGGAACGGTTTATGCAAATTTGACGGGCGTGTTTCGGCTACTTTGTGGGGGTGGTTTATGCAAATGAAGGGCGTGGTTTCGACTACTTTGTGGGAACGGTTTATGCAAATTTGATGGGCGTGGTTTCGACTACTTTGTGGGGGTGGTTCATGCAAATGAAGGGCGTGGTTTCGGCTACTTTGTGGGAACGGTTAATGCAAATTCGACGGGCGTGGTTTCGACTACTTTGTGGGGGTGGTTCATGCAAATGAAGGGCGTGGTTTCGATCACTTTGTGGGAACGGTTTATGCAAATTTGATGGGCGTGGTTTCGACTACTTTGTGGGGGTGGTTCATGCAAATGAAGGGCGTGGTTTCGACTACTTTGTGGGAACGGTTTATGCAAATTTGACGGGCGTGTTTCGGCTACTTTGTGGGGGTGGTTCATGCAAATGAAGGGCGTGGTTTGGACTACTTTGTGGGAACGGTTTATGCAAATTTGACGGGCGTGGTTTGGACTACTTTGTGGGGGTGGTTCATGCAAATGAAGGGCGTGGTTTCGACTACTTTGTGGGAACGGTTTATGCAAATTTGATGGGCGTGGTTTCGACTACTTTGTGGGAACGGTTTATGCAAATTTGATGGGCGTGGTTTCGACTACTTTGTGGGGGTGGTTCATGCAAATGAAGGGCGTGGTTTCGACTACTTTGTGGGAACGGTTTATGCAAATTTGACGGGCGTGTTTCGGCTACTTTGTGGGGGTGGTTTATGCAAATGAAGGGCGTGGTTTCGACTACTTTGTGGGAACGGTTTATGCAAATTGGTTCAGACTACTTTGTGGGAGTGGGTTATGCAAATTTGATGGGCGTGGTTTCGACTACTTTGTTTGGGTGGTTCATGCAAATGAAGAGCGTGGTTTCGACTACTTTGTGGGAACGGTTTATGCAAATTTGATGGGCGTGGTTTCGACTACTTTGTGGGAACGGTTTATGCAAATTTGATGGGCGTGGTTTCGACTACTTTGTGGGAACGGTTTATGCAAATTTGACGGGCGGGTTTCGGCTACTTTGTGGGGGTGGTTTATGCAAATGAAGGGCGTGGTTTCGACTACTTTGTGGGAACGGTTTATGCAAATTGGTTCAGACTACTTTGTGGGAGTGGGTTATGCAAATTTGATGGGCGTGGTTTCGACTACTTTGTTTGGGTGGTTCATGCAAATGAAGAGCGTGGTTTCGACTACTTTGTGGGAACGGTTTATGCAAATTTGATGGGCGTGGTTTCGACTACTTTGTGGGGGTGGTTCATGCAAATGAAGGGCGTGGTTTCGACTACTTTGTGGGAACGGTTTATGCAAATTTGATGGGCGTGGTTTTGACTACTTTGTGGGGGTGGTTAATGCAAATGAAGGGGAGTGGTTCCGACTACTTTGTGGGTTAGGGTTATACAAATTTGATAGGCGTGGTTTCGACTACTTTGTGGGAGGGGTTTATGCAAATGAAGGGGAGTGGTTCTGACTACTTTGTGGGGGTGGTTTATGCAAATTAGTGGGCGTGGTTTCGACTACTTTGTGGGGGTGGTGCAAATGCATACCACGCCCCTTCATTTGAATAAACAACTCCCACAAATCAGCCGGGGGAAAAAAGGGGAGGCGGGGCTTAGGTTTGAAAGAGGCGGGTCTTACAAAAGGGGGGAAGGCGGGGCTTAGGTTTGACAGAGGCCTAAGTTAGCGAGAAAAGTCGTGAAAGTCACTTTGACGCGCGACAACGCGCCAACGATAAAACATCACGGTCCGACGTTCGGATATGTCGGAGAGCTAGCCGAGACGAACGGTTCGGTGTCTCGGACGCACGCCTCCGACAGTCGTACAAAACGTCCTTCACTTTGGCTGTGTGCATGGGAGACCTCATAGACACATAGGCCCTCATTTATCAATTGAGTGTAAAATCTGCCCCAAATTCGAGTGTAGGTTTCGTAGTACACCCACGTCGAGTCGGCATTTACAAAGTGATCGCAGACAGCTGATCCTTCCTTAATTTCGTTCGGACGTTTATAAATGTGACGGCTGAAATCTATCTGGCACGCCCTATGAAATCAAGCCTCGCCCTCGTTTTTGCGACATGAACAACTGCAGTACGACCTTGGAAACCATAGTTACATGACGAAAGTAGCCTATCTTAAATAAATAAAGAAAGAACACCTGTATGAATTAAATAAAGCTGTAGCTGTAGTACCCTGTCTGTTTCTCCTCTCGCCTCGCTTGCCTTGCTGCCCACACACACGCACACACATACGGGCCGTGGCCCAGTCAGTTTAGAGCTGGCCCAACTTTGAGCCTTAATTGTGCATGCAAATTTCTGGTTATTAAACCACAGCATGCAAGCCGCCTTTGTTTTAAAATGGTTCCCCAAACCGTTCACAGTTCACAGTTCACTATCGGCCGGGGATGCCCCCCCCCCCCCCATGCTAATTTGCCCAGTCAATCATTTGATCCGTGCTACGCGCCTGCCATGTGTTGTTAGTTGTTGTAGCCTATATTAAATTATTAAAGTATTTATTCATTTAATATAGCCTTATTTAAGGTTTATCCTTAAAACGACGAGATGTAACTCGAGAAAGACATGGCTGTAGAATTGCACTATACTATAGCCTACCCGTTGGTTGGTAGACTTGACTATAGCAGCATGCACTCTCGATCCAGTTAACTATTCCAGGAGGGGGGGGGGGGGCACCGGCATGCGCTCATGCAAAACACTGTTTAAATGGCTTAAGCATCAAAACTTGCAACATTGTTTTAATTGCGCGATTTTAACTGCTTGTAAAGTTGGTAATCTCCTACCAATTTCATATGACACAAAGACACATCGTTGATGTATTCCTTTCCTTTTTTTTTTTTTTTTTCTTTACATTTAGCCCATATACATACCTATACAGTTTTATATAAACATTTTAGGAGTGAATACATATGTTTCGATGCCTGTGACAGCCTCTCAGCTGGTCAAACAATGCTGCTCCGCTGTTCTACGACAAAAAACAGGTGAGGACAAAGCGTACGACAGCTCCCGACCAGACGTGAGTTTTGTCTTGGCACAAGATCATTTTCAATCTTTGGCGCAAATCGTAAATGCCGAAAATTGCGGTAATTTCGGCGTACACCCATATTTTGGCGTACGCACGGTTGATACATGAGGGCCATAGACTCTAACAGCATCCAGGCTGAAAAAGTGAAACGAGACCGCGCCTCCTAGAAAGGTCGCCCGAGGACGTCCTTATAGATCCACGCGTGCGTCTCCGGGAGCTCTACAACATATCCGAAAATCTGACCGGAAGGCCTCACCGTCGTGGCGTTCTAGTGAAGCAAAGGTTTTACGTTCACGTGCGCCTACGCCGACGATCGTAACTCTGTTCGGGATGGGCCGAACACCTCTGCGATCGCGGCGACAAGCCGATCGTCGTGATGGTCTGTGTTTTTTTCTGCAACCTCGGGAACCTCAAATCTGACCCGAGGCCTAGCGTTGCAGTGTAGTTCCCTTTATCGGACGCTTGTAAGAGTCCCACAAAGTCGAGACCAACTCCATTTTATTCGTCATGTCCTGAATATGGATATTCGGGGGTGTTGGGTATTTAAAAAAATATCCTTCACCCCATTTGTAAGGCATTTGGCCCAAAGGTCAGCGTGGCTGACCTTTGACCTTTGCAAACGTTGTGGAAAGCCCAGACCGGCTCCATTGGATTCGGCACACTCTAAATATGAAGAGTGTGCGAAGAATAGGGTTAGGGAACATGTTTTAAAGGTTTGTTTTGTGTATTTCACACTTCTGTGGAGAGGAGAGGAGAGGAGGGAGAGGAGAGGCAGTCTTTTGGCGGACCTTTGACCTTTGCAAACGTCGTGGAAAGCCCAGACCGGCGCCATTGGATTCGGCATGCTCTTAATATGAACAATATGTCTAGTGTGTGAAGAATAACATTAATGAACATGTTGTGTTTTGTGTTTGGTCTGTTCACTCAAAAAGAGAGGAGAGCAGAGGAGGGGAGAGGCAGAGGCCTCCATTCATCTCACTGCCCATGTAATATCTATATCTGGCCACAGAGTGGGTGTGGCGCTGTTCTGAATTTCACTCCCAAATTACTCTTCTTCTCCAGTTTCTCTGACTTCCTGTGTGTGTGTGTCAGAAGACAGCAACAGAGGCAACAGAGACACAGGAGGAACACACCCATGACTGCCAGTACCACCACTACAACCTACCCATGCCCCACCTGCAATAAAACATGTAATTCCAGGATTGGACTCTTTAGCCACCAAAGAACTCACCGTTAAGGACATAAGTGGACGTCATCATTGGATTCGATGGACAACCATCAGCAAGTAAGTAAGTGTGTGTGTGTGTGTGTGTGTGTGTGTGTGTGTGTGTGTGTGTGTGTGTTATGTCTGTAATTTACTTTGGTAAAATGTTTGCATCTACATGTGCTGTGCATGTCATGTCGTATTTATGTTAATTGTAACATGCTTGTTTTATTGTATTGTTTATAGTTTTCACGGTGAATTTGGAGGATCCACAAGTCTTCAAATAAATCAGTTTCAAGGAAACCACTTGTGTCTGTCTGTCCTCGGAGGGAGTTACACATATAATATGTGTATGCTCAGTTAGCTTTTATAAACGTGAAAACAGACTGCGCTGCTGTCTAGTCATGTGCAAACCATTGTGATGTTGCATTACCTACGTTTACTGGTGACCCCCTGGAAATCCCCCAAGGGCCCCTGGGGGTCACCGGACCCCGAATTGAGACGCACTGGCATGCATTCTAAGCATTTATGATCAGTTAGCTTTTATAAATGTCATTTTAAACGTGAAAACAGACTGCGCTGCTGTCTAGTCTGTCTGTCTGTCTGTCTGTCTGTCTAAAATAGCAGACCTACAAGCTCGTAGCGCGGCACCGAGTGCCGTGCTACGAGCTTGTAGATCTGCTATTTTTGGGGGCCACTGGCTGTCTGTCTGTCTGGCTGTCTGTCTGTCTGTCTGTCTGTCTGTCTTGTCTGTCTAAAATAGCAGACCTACAAGCTCGTAGCGCGGCACTCGGTGCCGCGCTACGAGCTTGTAGATCTGCTATTTTTGGGGGCCTCTGTCTGTCTGTCTGTCTGTCTGTCTAAAATAGCAGACCTACAAGCTTTTTCTTTTGTACAACTTGACCTATGTTTCTTCTTCTTATTGGGGAGATGGAGGCAGATCCTGTGGAAATACGCGCAGCTGGAGGGGCTCTCACTTTTTCCCCCTTGTTTCTTTTTTGTTTGCTAACGTTTATCCGTTTGAAATCAGCAGCTTTCTAGTGAACGTGCTGGCGGTTTGAAAGCTGGAGACAGAATGACTTTTCATAGTATGATTCTGTGCAGGGGAATATACGTTGTTTCATGGCACAAAACACTGATCTCCACCATAGTCACCCTCCGTTGAGACGAAGCCCGTCATTTCATGTTGCTGCTTGAGGGTGACTCAGAGCACAAGGAATTTACAAGCACACTTCCTGATCGTTTTTTTTTTTTTTTTTTTTACCTTTTTAGTGTCACCGCTGCTTTTAAAAATGGCCACTGCTGTTAAACATGTGTAATATGTGCACATGCTCACAATGCGCACACAAATTACACACATGTTCAAACACAAGGCATGTTTGTCTCCAGCTTTCTAAATGTCCATCCTGACTGAAGCCCAAGAGTTCCTAATAATACCCAATCTCAGGGTCCCAAAAGAGCTACAATTCCTGGGTGGACGTTCTTCCTTACCTGTGGAAACCTTGCTTCGACTACAGGGGCTTAATAATCTAGGATTGCAGATTTTAGGGAACTAAAATTGGCTAGTGTTAATGTTTCATTGTTGGAAATCCAACACGTACGAGCGGCGCACGTCTAGAAATAATATAGGTGGATGCAACTCATTTTTGTACATAAAAGTGCCATCTCTTTTTAAGTCTTCCAAGCGTTCTTTCCAAGTGAAATGCATCCTGGTACGTGGCGGGTCACTTCAGGCGGCTTGACCAGAGCATCCTGGTACGTGGCGGCTCACTTCAGGCGGCTTGACCAGAGCATCCTGGTACGTGGCGGGTCACTTCAGGCGGCTTGACCAGAGCATAGGATAAAGACGCACAACGTTCTTGTGTCACGGTAGTCTATCACAACATGTAGCCATGTGCCCCCATCAAGGCATGTTACCAAAAACGTGTTCAACATGCATGAACTTTTGTGTCTTTCATCACTTTTTTTTTTTTTTTCAGATAGAAAACATATATATATATCAGACTGGTATCCATTCTGTCGCTTTGCAACGGAACTTTAAATGTTTTTGTAGGCATTGTTTTTTAAAAGCTCTGAGCCAAGCGGTCGGGTGACTATACGTGAAAACGGGAAGGAGAAAGGCCAATCGGTTGGCTTGGAGATGGAGCTCGTCTCCAGAAGATTAAGGAAAAAACAAACAAAAAAAAACTTTACTGAATTACGTAGGTTAAAATGTAGTTGTATAGTATTGTTATTTCAATAGAATTGTCTTATTTTACCTCTCATTATTGTAAAGTAACATAGTAAATAATTATAAGGAAGACAACATATGTTTATTTTGTAAAGAAGTTACAGAATCTTATTGAACATAACCGTACTGTTTACCATTCCTCAACCATGACTTGATTCGCTGTCACTTTGTTGGAGGGTGTGATAGGGTAGCTTTGATAGGATAGTGACTGGTGTTCTGTTATCTCCAACGTCTCAGTATGTCCACGATGGACATATCATAGTAGAGCTATGATCTTAGCAGTATTGACTTCTGAAAATGTGACATTTTAATGGGAGAATAACAATGGGGGAAATCACCACAAAGTCACGCTAATACAGCAAGGATCAGGAGTCCATAAGGACACTAAAATGTAAGTCTAGGTCATTAATATAGCCAGCCTAACAGACTCAAGACTCAAGGTGCTGTGGCTGGACACTGGTTCAGAAGCGATGAAGATGAAACGTTCATCAAAGAGTAGCCTTAGATATAGTGAAGGCGAACACAATAAGCTCAAAGTGGGTCTTGTTTTCCAAATGGTCATGAATTAAACTCACTTTCTTTTAATTAGTATTTTTTTAATGGGCTTTTTTGTAATAGAAAGCCTCTCAGTATTTAAATAAAGTTACTGTCTGTCACACAACGCAAGACTTAATAGAGCAGACGAGATCCTGTTAGTGACTGTGCCAGTTCAAAACATTTTAATCTCATCCATTCACACATGTATTTTTACATAACTATTCTCCAGAAATGATATCTTGTGAATTTTTATCAATGATAAAAAAAAACATCAAATTGTTTCATATCAACTACAGCTAAATCGGGTTCTTCCAACACTTATATATCATCTTCGAGGAGCATTATAATGGATGGTTTATAAATTCATAACAGATGGGCCGTAGGGATCCATTAGTTGGCAGCAGCTATGTACACTGTAAAAGAAAAAAGCTGCTGTTTAAAAAGAATATATTTTTATGATACCCCATTTGCATGAGTAAACTGGCTGAATGGCTGGAAGTGTTCACATGTCAGTGCATGATGGGGGAGCTGGTTTCATCATTATGTCTTGCTTAGGGCTGCAACACTTCCATGTCATCGATTACAAATATATATTAAGAATCAATCCCTATATTTGGGGCATGTCATTATTGGTGAAGTAAAAAAAAAAAAAAAAGTAACAAAGTATGTTTCACTATTTTTGCCTGACACTGTTGTGCAACAAAGTAGAAAATGACACTTAAAGGATGCATTTAGACATTTTCAACCTATCTTCATATAAGTGGTACTCACTAATGCTTATTATAAAATTGCACCATTTTTGTCTACTCTGCCTGTGTCTCAGAGAAGGGCTGTGGACAGTTCAGAAACCCGCCAATCAGTGACATCATCAATGGGGAATCCAAGTTAATAGAAATTGCAGGCTTCATATTCCTGAATTATTTGCATGCTATAATGGAAGCCATTGTTCTTGCGTTAATAAAAAACAAAATAAAACATTTGTTGTTTGAAAGAAAAAGAGTACAGTACAGTACAGTACAGTACAGCACCACTCACTTCAAACATATCATGAGCGTTAGTGAGGACCAATTATAATATGTAGATAGGTTGAAAATGGGTGAAGTCGTCCTTTAAGTATTTAATTGACTTGTTGATGTGTAAAATTGATTTAAATGTCTATAACAAAAAAATGCATTTTGATTAGCAAAGAGTAATCGCTAAGACTAAAGGATAGTTGCAGCCCTAGTCCTGTGTACTGTATATCTGCCTTCTGTAGCCAGTGGTGCATAGCCTCCACAATGCTACCATGCTATCTAGCTATATCACACCCCTCAACATCTTTGCTGGTCTGCCTATCCCTTTGTACAGTCATGTAAAAAACAAAAAACATAGTAATTGTAAGACCGATGTGTACTGTACGTGTGTGTTTTTCTTTGTTTTTATTCAAGGGACGGGAGGTGTGTTTGAGGTGTGCATTGTTTGGGGGTGGGGGGGCTGGGGTTTGATCACTGTGTTATTTTCTCATAGTGTCATTTAGACCATGTTGAGTGTTTTGTGTATTTTCTGTGTAGTGGACTTCTTGCTGAGTCTGCGTCTAGCGCAGCCATAGTTTCATATTGATGTGTGTGTAGTACCTCTAATCCACCACAACTAGCAAAGTCCTTATTCTGCTAACGTGCATTTTAATAATATTTTTGTTTTGTTTTTTTCTTTCTTTTGTTTTTTTACTAAAAGAGAAAGAAAGCTACACATGTTATGTTCAGATTTTAATCACCTTTTATCCAAGTTCAAAAACACTGCTCTTTTTGTCTTATTGAAGTTGTATTATGTAGAGAAATAAATATGAGATAAAAAGCCAGCTGATATCAAAATTGCCAAACAAAAAGCTTTGGATGTAAACTTGAACTACAAAGGAACGCTTGGTTTTGACTGTGAGGTTGGTGAGAACGCTGCAGGGGGAGGAACGCTTATCTGTGTAACACTGGTGTGTGTTACAGTACCTAAAGCAGTGTTACACATCGCAGGGCCGGCGCTGGTACAGGTCAGGATAACATACAGCCAGGCACACTACAGTGGAAACCTGTTTACAATCCGTTTACAGAGGTACGTGTTTGGCCTTTTACCCAAACTGTTGTTTTTAATCTGGGATCCGTGTTTTATAAGACCTTACATGTGGCAAAAAAACAAACAAACAAACACACACAGAGATAACTCGAATGCCAAAATCACTAACATGGTAAGAGAGATTGAATCGACATACTTTTAAAGCTGCTTTTTATGAAATGTCAACATCCACATAGTTGCTTCCAAGATGAGCCTGAGAGGCACATTCATTGTTTACTCTACTGTGGTAGTGTCTCTGTTATGACACTGTACAATATCACTGGTCACCTCCTCAATTAGTTTTACCTTCCATCTTGAGAAGCACTTTGTTATATAATGTTGATACCAGGCTAGTATCCAGTTACTATTTGAAATGGACTTGTTTTGCTTCTTCTCAGCTGGTCATTTTAGACTGGAGCAGATAGCGTTATCTCATATGGGTGAGACTACACCCATTTGGCCTTCCAGGAAGACCACATCCAACTGTGAAATGAATTGAAAAGGGTTTCAATGAAGGATTTACACTGGCCTGGACATACTAACACTATATGTAGTGACCTCATACAAAGATGGCTGTTAAGCCTCTGGATGTTGAAGAGGACTCGTAGGTTTTGAGCTATTCTGAACACAAACTGACAGTGCAACTTCTCTACTGTACTAAAAAATAAAGTAAAACTGATCCCCCCCTCCCCAACTTTATTATTTTTGCAGTTATCTGTAAATTGCAGAAATTACCTCTTGAAGTTCTTACTACTACTCATAAAAAGAATTATGTCATCCTTGTCGTCTCAGCACTTTAAAATAATTTGTGTTCATAAGCAACAGGAAAAACATTATAGTAGCACACTTCCAAGTACATACAAAATACATCAAGTTAATGCCTTTTTCAATGGTCTGGCTGGAAAAGAAATACTCAGTGGATGAATTCTGTGTTGTTACTATGCCAATGTAATCTATCATGGGGAAGAGAGGAAAGGAAAAGCACAAATGAAAAAGAGAACACAGTTCTTCTGGTGTCTTCTATCATATCTACTGTATCTATCTATATCTATCTATCTACCTATCTACCTATCTACCTATCTATCTATCTATCTATCTAACCATGTCTCTTCTTGTTCTTCAACCTTTAGGGCCAAAATCCATTGAAATGTTTTAGTCCTGTCAGATGTATATCGTAAACTGTTCAATTACGAAATGGAAAATAAAATCTATTTTAAAGATCAACGCATTGTGACGTTTTTGTCCCATATACTGTATTCATGGTGTTTATTGATTCCATAGGAGGGGCTAGCACCCCTCAAAGCTGTATATAGGAGGGGCTAGCTCCCCTTAAAGCTGTTTATAGGAGGGGCTAGTGCCCCTAAAGCTGTTTATAGGAGGGGCTAGCTCCCCTCAAAGCTGTATATAGGAGGGGCTAGCACCCTCAAAGCTGTATATAGGAGGGGCTAGCACCCTCAAAGCTGTATATAGGAGGGGCTAGCTCCCCTTAAAGCTGTTTATAGGAGGGGCTAGTGCCCCTGAAAGCTGTTTATAGGAGGGGCTAGCTCCCCTCAAAGCTGTATACTGTTTATGCATGCCATGATTTTTTCCAATATCTCCTACTGTATTACTGTCTGGGGCCAAACCAATCACATCACTTTATAAACAAACACTGAAAATAATAGATAAAAAAACAATGAAATGGCATCTACAAGCTCATAGCGCGCCACCGAGTGGCGCGCTACGAGCTTGTAGATCTGCTATTTAAAACCTTTGCTTCTTTAGAACGCCACAACGGTAAGGCCCTCCGGTCTGATTATCGGATATGTTATAGAGCTCCACGAGACGCACGTGTGGAACTGTAGTACGTCCTCGGGCGACCTTTCTAGTCGACATGGCGCGCAAACGTTCCACTACACCGAGTGGCGCGCTACGAGCTTGTAGATCTGCTATTTAAAACCTTTGCTTCTGTAGAACGCCACAACGGTAAGGCCTTCCGGTCTGATTATCGGATATGTTATAGAGCTCCCAGAGACGCACGCGTGGAACTGTAGTACATCCTCGGGCGACCTTTCTAGTCGACATGGCACGCGCGAACGTTCCACTACACCGAGTGGCGCGCTACGAGCTTGTAGATCTGCTATTTAAAACCTTTGCTTCTGTAGAACGCCACAACGGTAAGGCCTTCCGGTCTGATTATCGGATATGTTATAGAGCTCCCAGAGACGCACGCGTGGAACTGTAGTACATCCTCGGACGACCTTTCTAGTCGACATGGCACGCGCGAACGTTCCACTACACCGAGTGGCGCGCTACGAGCTTGTAGATCTGCTATTTAAAACCTTTGCTTCTTTAGAACGCCACAACGGTAAGGCCCTCCGGTCTGATTATCGGATATGTTATAGAGCTCCCAGAGACGCACGCGTGGAACTGTAGTACGTCCTCGGGCGACCTTTCTAGTCGACATGGCGCGCGCGAACGTTCCACTACACCGAGTGGCGCGCTACGAGCTTGTAGGTCTGCTATTTTAGACAGACAGACAGACAGACAGACAAGACAGATTGTTAGACAGACAGACAGACAGACAGACAAGACAGATTGTTAGACAGACAGACAGACAGACAGACAGACAGTGGCCCCCAAAAATAGCAGACCTACAAGCTCGTAGTGCGGCACCCGGTGCCGCGCTACGAGCTTGTAGGTCTGCTATTTTGCTAGGGGGAACAACATATTTTCAGATGGGGGTCGGAGGCCAATTACATATCATTTTTGGGGTCCTTGGCATGAAATATTGAGCACCACTAATACAGAAATCATAGGTATAGGTCAGAATTTAGAAGACTTTTTTTATTTTGACGTCAGGCCTAAATGGGTTAAACTGTGAGTACATAAATGTGAAGAGATCAATGATCAATGAACCCTGAGGATGTACAGTAGGCTGTATACTTGTCCTTAATGTAGATGCAGTAATGCTCCTATCTGGTCACCAGAGGCCAGTCTATGGACGGATACTATCATGTTCTCCCTAGTACTATTCAGCATTGGTGTTATGTTAAGGGCCATTCACACTGTGCACTTTAACTACAACTATAATATCTATAACAAGAGACTGTTTTCACGTTTAAAATGTCATTTATAAAAGCTGACTGAATACAATTGTTTAGAATCTATACCAGTGCTTCTCAATTCGGGGTCCGGTGACCCCCAGGGGCCATTGGGGGTTGTCCAGGGGGTCCCCAGTAAACGTAGGTAATGCAACATCACAATGGTTTGAACACGACTAGACAGCAGCACAGTCTGTTTTCACATTTAAAGTGACATTTATAAAAGCTAACTGAGCATAAATGCTTAGAATGTATTATTTACAAACACACAACTTGTGTGTTTGTAAATGAATCAATCAAGTGACTCGCTGAGTGTCTGACCGACTGACTCTCTGTCTGTCTGTCTGTCAGTCGGAATGACCTTTGACCTGACCTGTCCTGTGGGGACCGTGTCTGCTCTCTGGGGAAATAGGAGGTGACATCATGCAGTGTTGTGTTTTTGGCAGCAAACTCATTTCAGTCCCTTGAATAGTTTTCATTTAGTCACATTTTAGTCACCTGGAATGTTTGAGTGTTTTAGGTAATGCCTCTGTGTGTGTGTGGTGCTGTCATATTATATGTGTAACTCCCTCCGAGCACAGACAGACACAAGTGGTTTCCTTGAAAGTGATTTATTTGAAGACTTGTGGATCCTCCAAATTCACCGTGAAAACTATAAACAATACAATAAAACAAGCACGTTACAATTAACATAAATACGACATGACATGCACAGCATGTAGATGCAAACATTTTACCAAAGTAAAATACAGACATAAAACAAATACCTCGTTGGCTGCGTGCAAATAACAAAGAAGGGAATCTCTTCAGTCTTAGGTCCTTATAACCTTTCTTATGACAGTCTCTTGTAACTTAGTCTCTGTGTGTGACCAGTGCAAACGGAGCTGCTGCACCCTGCTGCTGCTAGCTGCTTGTGGCTTGATTAATTAATTGCTTACACAAAAAAATTATGAACTTCTTCATTAAACAATGAAACTATATCACCTATAGTGGCAACGGTTACAATATGAATGTGTTTAAATGCCAGTGTAGCTGGTTCACACACACACACACACAATGCAGCAGGCATTGGACAACCTGACAGCCACCGACCTGGCAACCCTGAATGAGCCAATCAGCTGCCAGTCTCTGGTGTGTGTGAGAGAGAGAGTCCTCACAAGTACTGTTAAACAAACTCTACCCTAACGTCAAAGTACATTAAAACACTTTTTCCTTTCCAAAACAAACACAACGTACATTATGACAATATTTCACCCTTTGCATTGGTAAAATAGACTTTATTTTTTTGTCTTCCCTTCCAAAAAAACAAAAAGATAAAATGACCCAAAATCCATGGTTAAGAGTATTCCACGATGGCTCAGTGGTTTGGGCAGCTGCCTATGGTGCCTGCCAGAGGACGCTGGTTCGAGTCAAGATTCGTGACCTCGGACCAAGGACTAAGGATCCAGAATAAATAAATCAAAATAAATCACTCTTTACCTTTTGGTCAAGTAAATGTACTATTGGAATGTATTTTGGCGGACATAATCCAAGATAATCCACTGTCAATTTGTAACAGTCAGCAGTGCCAGTTGGTGCCACAGGGTGGTGCACTGCTCCCTTTTGTTTTGCTTTGTGTAGAAGATCTGACGTCAATTCCAGCTCTTGCTATAGATAGCAAGGGGGCAGGCAGGCTTTCCAACGTTGAAGCTCTGGGTCCTAGTGGTAGGAGGAGGGACTACAGGCGGACCCGTGGATTCATGACCGGGAAACCCCGTGCAGCTGGGCTTTAACGTTGAGCGCTCGGTTGCCCTACGTCACTCAGGACCTCAAAGTTGAGGTCCTGGGAGGGACTTCCGGCAGTCTTCCGGGTGCTTCAAAACGCCACTGAGCAACTTCCACTGACATGAATAGCTGGGGGGGCGGAGCTTCGCGCTAGTTCAGTCTCTATTATATATATACTCTATGATAGATAGACATGACATGACATGATGTGTGTCAAACAATTGTCACACATGGATGGATGATTAGCCGTGTTTATTTATTTATTTCCGGGGGGAATGAATGAATGAATGAATGACTAACCCTGTAAAACCCGGATTAATTTCTACTTGCAAAAAAACGATTTCAACCTTACTACTACTTTTTACTACTAGGACTTATCAGAGGAAATCATGTAAAATACCTTTTAGTCAACAAGTCAAAAGTCAAGACAAGGACTAAGGACTAAGGATAAATCAATCCCGGCCCCTCCATAGGGCCGGGGGTCCGCGGAGGGGGTCCGCCGGGGGTCCGCGGAGGGGGTCCGCGGGGGTCCCCGGCCCTATCTCGGCCGTCCCTTGTCCGTTTCGGACGGGGGGAATCTCGTTCGAACCGGGCCGCCGTCCCGGACGCGCTCCCGGGGCTCTCGCGGTGGCAATAGTTGGAAATGACACGTCCACCAAGGGGAAACCTTGACCAGGCTATGGTGAGTATGCCAGTATGGCCACTATATGCGTGTACTATGTTGGCAGCAGTGCTCCGTTCACGTTTGTTTATTAT